>NC_134489.1:56849842-57039842 GCF_040206685.1 Ascaphus truei | reverse complement strand
GGGGAGATTTTTTACAACAGCATGTTAATAGTACCTTAACAGTAAGAGTGATTAAAAACATTTCTAATTTATTTCAAGCATAATTTTGCCTGCTATGTGGGGTTTTTCCCTGTAAAGTCTTCCTCCCCTATTGGACATACAGATGTAGCAAGACTTACTGTCTCTGGAAAAGCAAAAAGCTGTGGCTTCGGAGACCATGTCTGCCGCGTTCGTACTAAGGTGGTCCATGCTTTTTGATCGGACCCCCCCCCCCCCCATAGCGCTAGTCCTCCGTCGCCGGGGCACCCTAACTCACGTGACTGCAGTTTACCCCAGCGCCGGAAACATTAAGGTTTGTTACATCTGTACAATTAAACCAGACCCCAAATTATAATGGTGGGTAAAAATATGACAACGCACATTCACACGACAAAGTACAACAGAGAGAAACTAGTGTGTGCATCTGCTCGCCTTCCAAATCTCCTCTAAACCCCGCTTCTTTCCCCTCATGGTCACATGTCATGCAATGATTACGCTACATCCAAGGATTCTGGGTAATTACAAGTAGGCACCCATATCATGCGACTCTGTAGCTGCACCTCAAATCCTTAAGGGCATAGAGAATAATACAGCATTTCAGGCTTTTTATTTATTTATAAAATGTTTTACCAGGAAGTAATACATTTACAGTTACCTCTCATTTTCAAGTATGTCCTGGGCATATAGAGCTTTTGGGTTTAAACTTGTTCGGATTCTGCATTGTGAAGCTGGTAGCAGATTCTAACAGACATGGTAAGATTATGGCGGGTAGTAATAAGTGACAAAAACCTTCCTTGTACAGTGACACACAATGTGACCATTTGCATGCCATTACCCACAATCCCTAGCTGCAGTTTCATCTCCACAAGACACATGACAACGGGATGAATGATGAAGGTTTGCGGGGGTTCTGTTGATGCAGAGCACCCCACTTCTGGAACAATGTACTTGCGTCTCTCCAAACCGCCTCCTTCACTCTTTTAAGACTACGCCGGTGTCAAACTTGAAACATGGTCAACTTATTATTTTGTACCCAGGACATATGTGAAAACGAAAAGGTAACTCTCAAAAGTATTTTTCCCCTCGTAAAACATTTGATAAACAAAAGACTAAAAAAAGGATTGCACACCATCCTCCACAACCTTTCGCTGACAAGGGGAGGGGGTGGGGGGAGGAGAGAGGCGTCCGTTATGAATCACGAGAGGTGAAATTCTGGTGGTTATGCAAAGCCGACATAGCTTCAACACAGGAAAGGGATCCAGAATTAGGAGTTGATTACGCACTCCACCTGTATTTCTGCAAAGCGCTGGTCTGGTGCCAGGCACAGCTGGAACATACAAGTCTCAGGAAGGAAAAGTTGTTCTCTAAAAAAAAAACTTTTTTAAAGGGTCAACGATGACACAATTTGTCATGTAGCAAAAAATAAAAATGCCGGTCATAATGTGTTTTTGTTCTTTTTGCACATGTACATTTAGGTTCTTTTGGGCATCGGTGGCATAACCCCTTCACCGCCAGGAAATAATGTACGCTGACGTTACGTACGATAACGTCTCATTGTCGCCCACTGACTCAATGTGGGCTGCACCGCCATCTTGTGCAATGCGATCAAGGTGAAATTGAGTTGTCATGAGTGTATCAGTGGAGCCGCTACAAAGACAGGAGGAGAAAAAAAATAAAAAAACAGCGACAGATGGATGAGAAGCCAGGTGTCCGACTGGAGCAGCTTATGGTTAATTGGTAAGTAAGCAGCACAGTAAGAGCCTGAATCCCTCTTCACTTTGTGGCAAATGATGCATCGCGGATTGTCCTGCAATGGTCACATCTGCCCAGATTAAAAGCACTCACGTACCTGCTGAAACTAGGGTCACTTTTTATATATGTGTGTGTATGTATATATACACACACAATATAATATATTTATACACACACACACACACACACACATATATCCTAGCCGTAAGTGCCTCTAACACACTGCAAAGCTTTTCTAGAGCAAGCAGTTCAACAGATATTTATTTTGGCTGGTTGGGGTGTGAGGGAGAAAATGGTTATGGACAGGATCACTCCTTTAACCCCTTTGCTACAAGAAGGGTATATATGCCATGCAAAGTAGTGGAGGGGGAATGCTCTCCTGTTCCTATAGCATGAATAACGACCCCTCTGTTTGAGAGGATTCTTGATAGTCGCTGTTTGCTTCATGCTCTTTGCCTTTTGCCTTTATGCAAACGTGAGAACATATTCAAACGAATCCACATGAGATCACTTGTTATCTCAGCTAGGAAATGGAAATGCAATTGGGGGAAAAAAAATACAATAATAATAATAATATATATATATACACACATACCTACTGTACACCCACCCACAAAGGAAAAATGTCTACACAGTCCCAGATGGTTTTAACATGCGATGTATAAAAGTGAAAGAGAATTTGTTGCTAGGTTTATTCAATTTGCTGCGAAGCCATTTCCCAGTGCTGGAGAAGAGATACGCTCTTTTCAATGAACTGGACTGACTGTCTCCAGCACTTCAGACTCATCCACCTCTCAGGACTTCAAGCAGAGAGGTTCTGGACTTACAATTTGCAGTTTAATAGGAAAGTACTGATTTGTTATCGGGGAAACTGCATTGGAGCCCATGAGACGGCTTATTTAAAAAACAATCAGTGAGACGGACTTTAAATGGGTGGGAGTCACTAATGTGAGAGCTGGCGGCACAGGACGCAGCATCACGGCATATTGCACTAAGGCCCAAAAGAGACGCCTAGGACATTTCCCCGCCGTAGGCACAACGCCGCCACCATTTAACCGCCAAGGTAACCCCCTAACCTTACCCTAAAAACCCCTAACCTGAACTCAATACCCTAACCCGTTAACCCCTTACCCCAATATTTACCCTAAAAACCTTAACCTAAAAAGCGGCTGACTGTCCTTGGTGGCCGAACAGCGGCGGCAAAAGGTCCCGTTCTACAAGAGGTATTTTATCCCCATTCAACACGTTAGAAATGTTTGCACACAGTGTGGTAGGTGCACTACGCCTTGCAAGGTCAGGATGGTTAATAGAAGGCGTTTTGGAGGGGTAAACCACACATATTATAGCGGGCTGAATAAAATGCTAAACCCCATCCTGTCAGCTTCAGTCTCTCGTGTTCGGGCCGGAAGACACTGGTAATGTCCCCTGCCTTTGTAGCAGGTGGATCCAGTTTGAATCCCAGCATCAGCTCTTCCTATGACCTTTGGCAAGTTGCTTTATCTCCCTGTGCCTCTGACACCACGGATTAGACCAGGGGTGGCCAACTCCAGTCCTCAAGGGCTACCAACAGGTCAGGTTTTCAGGGTTTCCCTGCTTCAGTACAGGTGGCTCAATCAGTGGCTCAGTCTTTGACTGGCCAACTGTGTTGACGCAGGGATATCCTGAAAACCTGACCACTGGATTAGGGTGTTAGCTCTTCAAAACAGCGACTGGTTTGGAGTCTAAAAATGTGTATACCGTCAGAGCCATATAGAAAATACTATTTGTTTTCACGGTCATAAACCTCATTGGCTAACAATGAGCGTCAAACAAAAGACATTTGATTTAAATAATATATTCTGCAGCCAGAAGCCCTAAATGTATTAAACATAAATAAATAAATAAAAAAGAGGCAGGCTTTTCTTTGGGAACACTGAATTTAAGCATATCAACTACTTCTTTTTGACTTATTTATGATGGATTCATAAAAACTTTGCAAGCAAAATTTTTTTTTAGAAAGGAACTATTTCCCTGGGGCTTTGACATTGGCATTCTTATCACCAAAAGAAATTACACAAAGATTTTTTACAAAAAATAAACACACATTATACACAAATCATTAGGCAGCACAACCATTATTTGGAGGCAATGGCAGACATCTCCCTTTCACCCCCCAAAAATCCAACATACAAGTAGATCATTCTGGCGATCTAGATCTGGATCTAGATCAAAAAAATGTTAGTCACGGTATGGTCGTGAACAGGTTTTTTCCAGATTATATTCATTACTGGAAGTTGCCTTTTTTTTTTTTTATTGTGTAATAAACGTAGCCCCAAAAACCTAACTATGTGCAGAATTACTCAACACGTTGGTGGGTGTATGCACATTTTGTGGCGGGACTGGGCCTTTAAACCCGGTCGTTTGCATAACAGGGCATTAGCAAAGATAATCACCTTCCCATAACTCATTACACAAGCCCAGGGGCACACTGCCATTGTTACAGCCGAAATGCACATTTCCACACTGCCTTTGTACGCCTCTGTAATGCATTTTTATCAAAAAAATGGATTACAATTGATTAACACTCTTAAAAATGCATAGTGAATTGCTATGCTAATAAAAGCAATTAGACCATTAAAACCATGAAAAGATATGCAAGTTACTGTATAATTCAGCAATGCCATAGAAGGAATTTTGTAAATGCTCCTACTTATGAGGTTGATTTGAAAGGTGCATTTGTACTTAGCAATGCAAATTTAAATTGCAATTAAAGCAGCTATAGTACATTCCCCCTTATACATGTGACAATGTACAGTATAATTCTACATTCTTACCTAAACTGGCAATCGTTTGGTGCTCCTGTTATAATTCTGTAACAATCCTGGTTATGTGTCTAATTAAATGGCTGCCTTCTAACTCTGTGCTGAAGTCTGTGAAATGCTGCAGCAGGAATGCAACATTATATTGCTAAGTGTAACACATTATTGTGACAGGTTTCAGATTAATAGACAGTCTGCTGTTTGGAGCACAGAAACAGATTTGTTTGTGATACTTTGTTGCCAAAGGGCAGAGCTCAAAAACGGTGTGTCAGATCCTGTAACAAGCAAGGAAATGGATATGACTTTCTAAATCGTTGCTGTAGCAACCAAAGGATGATCAGTAAATTAAGAAAAATCATTAAAAATGGCATTAGGAGTTTAACAAAATGCAGACAATAGTTCTAACACTACAGAACTGATTTATTTAAAAAAAAGCATAGGATTGTTCACGTTTTGCTGCTTTAAGTGAGTACTCAACGATGTAAGGTTTTGGCCGCGCTTATAGTGCGCTCGACGGCGACGCAACAATGACGTCACCTGCGAAAGCTGTATTTCGCTTTGCAGCGACGTCGCAGGCGACCTGGCCATTGATTGGTTCAGAGGCTGTCACATGTGGCGACAGCCTCCGAAAAATCAAATGTGACCGGCTTCCAAATTTCGCACCGCCACGTCGCTCCCGTCACGTCGCGCTTACTATAAGCGCACGCGATGACGCCAATACATTTGTTTTGCCGCGACGTTGCGTCGCCGGCACTATAAGCACAGCCTTAGTCGATCATCTCCAATGTTTATTTAATGACTTCAGAACGTCAAATATAGAATAACACTGCTTTTAAGGGTTGAGTTGGCTATCTGACCTTACGGAGGAGAGAACGCTTGAACCTAGGGGAAAAAATAATATTTGACGGCAATATTTATTACATTTAAGAAATAACTGTAGGGTGACCATGGGGTTGCATGCATTTTATTTCATAGCTGTTTTACATTTTTTCAATCTGGTGCTTCGTTCTGGAGATATAAGTGTTTCAAATATTAAGTGTCCGGGACGTTAAAATGAAGTTCTCCCTTGTGCAGTCGAAAAGCAACCACGGTAACCACAAAAGCTAGGGATGAATAAAATCGTGTTTTAGCACTAAAAAAAAAAAAATTTTTAAAAACAGTGCAACGTGCTCAGGGGGCAAGATACTAACATTATAGGAGTTAAACAAAAGCATTTCCTGTGTGAATCTGTGTTTGGGAGTTATAAAAACTCTGGAGTACATGTATCAAAGGCAATTTTGTCAATAAATTGACTACATTTAATTAATTGTAGAAGAAAAAACATCCCGAAGGAAAAAGCTGGAGCACAACTCTTCAAATAAACCGGCAGACAGGATACAAAAATGAAAAATGTTTATTAACTAAAAAACAAGTACATGGATAGTCCTGGCAGGTACTCTGACGCGTTTCACGCACAGGGCGCTTTATCAACAGCGTCAGAGTACCTGCCAGGACTATCCTTTTTTCATTTTTGTATCCTGCCTGCCGGTTTATTTGAAGAGTTGCGCTCTTCTACTGCGCAGGCGCTTGGATGCACGCTACATTGAAGATCCACTACTTCCCTTTTCACCTGCTGTGCCGTGCGGACGGCGCGGTTTTCATCACATCCCACAAGGGAAGCGGCGCAGTGATCAGCTGTTCCCCGGCGTTCCAGGCGTCGCACATGTGGTGCTTGAGAGACGCAGACGGAACTCGGACCGGGGAGACTGACGGACATGAGCCAGTCCATAGAAGTGGCTTATTACTAACCGGCTATTCTCTTCATCAGCTGTAATCCGGAGCTGGGAGTTCTTCAGTGCTCCCTACTCCTCCTCCCTTCCCCTTAGGATGCAAGGGGTCAACCGTGAGTACTTTTTTCTTGGCAAGCTATTGGTGCTATCAAGATTAGCCATTTGCCTACATTTGACATTATATAACTACTACTGTTGGATGGGAGAAGGACTTATATACTATCTATATGGACACATATGCCATTATTCATTGCTCTGCGGATCTTCAAGTTTCAAAATGGCACATAACATTTCATTTCATTGAGCACCGATATTTTTTCAGAGCCGACATCAGCCCCGAGGACAAACTTCTTTTACATTTAATTGTGCAGCGCTTAAATCTTCCCAAACAAGAGGAAGGCCGTTCCACAACATTTTGAATAAGGGACTGAGAAAGAAAGAGGGGAGTCTATTCATTAGACTATGATAGTGCCACTCGGGGCAATATCGTACGGAAATGCCCATTGATGTAAATGGGCCTTTTCATGCCACAGTGCTCCAATCGGCACTATTGCAGTTTAATGAATAGCCCTCAATGTATAAAAGTACATTGTGCCCATTTTGCACTGTATGCATCAGCTTGTATATAGGGAGTCAATAGTACAGGGGTGGTAATCTCCAGTCCTCAAGGGCCACCAGTGGGTTTTAAGGATATCCCTGCTTGAGCACGACTGAGCCACCTGTGCTGAAGCAGGGATATCCTTAAAACCTGAACTGTTGGTAGTTCTTGAGGGCTGGAGTTTGCCAGCTAGGAAAGTGTTAAAGCAGCAGCAATCCCTGCAAAATGTGAATTATTTTTACATCATTAGAACCAGGAGGTCCCTCCTAAGGAGCTGAACTGTGTTATTTTTAGCTCCCAAGACCCCTTGGATCCGGTGATAAATCACATTTTTCCGTGCCTGTGTTCTTCCTAAAGAATGCAACATGGCCGCCGCTGTCGACCAAAAGAGAAACCGCAAACCATGTCATGTCAATATGGTTTGGCAGCCATTTTGTTTCCCCAGGAGGGGGCACTAGTGAGTACACAGTTAAATCTCTCAAAAGAAAAAAAAAATGGGGGTGAAAATAACACGGTACAAAGAAACAAATTCATATAGGTGGGATTGCTGCTTTAAGTGACACATATCATGGGATGTATGAAATTCTGCATCCCTCAAGGTTAAACCGATAAATCAATGTATCTTATGCTCATTTTGCTCCTTGAGTGAGCTTGAAACATAAGCAGTGTTTATATGGATCAATAGGAGCAAGAAATGAATTACTTGATGCACATATGAAAGTATGTATTAACTTAGGCTGCGTCCTCGCTAGCGCTGAGCAGGCGGCGCTTGCCGAGTTCACTTTGTGCGAAGTGAATTCTCACGTCCCCGCTCACATGGCGCGCACACGCTCGCTCTCCCAAGCTTGGCAAGTCAAAAAAAAAAAAAAGTCTTTGAAGCACGCTCAATAGGCCCCCCATGCAACCCCCGCGCGCCCACGCAAAATTCGCAGGACGCCCGCGCTTATGCTTGGAGAGTTGGTGACGTCACCACTCAAGCATGAGCGCGGTCAGCACCAGCGGGGCCGCAGCCTTATGCATCTCTTGCTGTGCGTGCTCATTTGCATGTCATTAACCAGAATCCCTAGCTGCAGTGGAAGCATTGCATGCTAAGAGATAATGGGGAAAGGCAGGGTTACAGACCTGTCTGAGACACGAATGTGCACACACATGGTATTTTCCTTTGCTGTATCTCTTGCTGTAATGCATTTCCATGCTTCACGTGTTAAAGTAACTGCAAGCTGCAACATGGTACAGATGTAACAGACGATATTAAACCCACAAACGTGAAATAATCCACAAAATAAATGGCAAATAATGCATGCGTCATCTCTTTCACCATTGTTTTCAAATAACACGCCGGAGTTACCGCAGCGCAGGGCCTTCACGGGGTTAATATCGTCTGCTACATCTGTACTGAATGTCTGAGAAAGTCATGTTAGATCTAGATGCTGAAGGACAGAATGGTAAATCCATCCCTGTGGCGTTAATACAGTTATCAAACATAGCTGCCCTGTTCAATAGCAATTTGCTCTTGACTGATCTGTGCAGCCAAGTACAAACTTGTTTGCACTGATTTTCTACTCTTAAATACATTAGTGGCCAGGTCACAGGGGCCTCTATTAATGGGACCTAAATTATATCATCAAAGCATGTGACCTGCAGCCCATTCATGCAGTGACTTTGCCACAAGGCACCTTCCAGCAGTGGAAGACCCCTTTTAATCCGAATGAGCTATAAGGCGTCTTCAAGCACCGGAGAGGTGTCTTCTGATAGAAGACTGCTTAGTATACATGGATCTTCCTCTCTCCCATGTTATTTCCCCCCCTGTAATATGAGCACTATTTCACAAATTGCTGGCCCCATTTTTCTCTTCTCATGTAGAGTTATATTTTCGGTCGTACATTTGGAGAGCTACCAAGTCAGAAACGCCAATGACTTCAATTAATAAGATTTGGATCAACAATAACATTTGACAAAAAAAAAAAGAAATACTGATTTTTAAATCAATAAAACTCCAGTGATGATTACGAGACCGCCGATGACGACACGCAGCGAGACCCCACTCCGAATCAGTTGGACTGTAACAGTTGACATGTCTGCTAAACTGGTTAGAAACGTTCGAAAAGATGCTACACGGCTAAATACTTTTACTAGATTACAATAAATCTCCCCTCCTCGAGTAGAAATTCTCTTTTGCAACTCATTATGGCCTATTGTGCCACTGGTTCATTAATCCATACTCCTCAAATGATTTTACTAAAGACCAAAACAGCAACATCTTCCGAAGTCAAGGCCGCACTGTGAAATATATACTGCAATATATACTGCAGGAGCCAATAAGCATCAACAATTACCAGGGTAAAAAATGGTCCAATTATAAAGGGTATTATTCACTGTAAACTAGCGCATTGAGTGCCCAGGGGAAAAATCCATATTGAGCCAAATGCCCAGAGCATCACAGGTGAAGAATGTCCCGGGCAGGGTAACTCCAGCTCCTCGCAGAACCATCACCAGCGGTGCTGTGCAACTGCTAATTCCTGAGAACAGAAGCGGCATGGAAGGAAAAACCTCATTTATCATCCTATTGCCCTTTTAATAACCTCCGTACACTGCCTGGGGGTCCAATCTACTGAAGAGTGGCATTAGTTCTTGTCATAGTTAAACAGAAAAATAACGCTGATTAAATCACTGTAATCAGACAACTTGAACTTAGTGCTGGCTTTTCCCACACCTTTCCGAGCGAACACAGGTTCCCTGGCGGGATTTTTTAAATGCCTGCCTGCTGTGTAAATGGTGCGATATTGGGGCGAAAAAGATAAAACCCGACCAGGAGGTGATTTCAAGAAAAAGCCTGGTGTCCTGGACGCTCACAAGCTCCAAAAATGGCATTTATGGTGACGCTAAGACGGTCATTATGAACATGTCATATTTAATCAAGAAGGTACTTGCAGCCATTAAAAGCAGCAGTTCACACCACTCACAATTTGTTGTATTTATTTTAGTTTGCAAAAATATACAATTTTATAATCCGACATTCTGTTCAGTAGATAGAAGCATTTGACATTTTAAGTGTCCGGGAGGTTAAAATGGATCTCCCCCCAAAGCTCAGTATAGTCTAAAGGTTACCATGCTAACCTCAAAAAGGTAGCAATTTAGAAAATCATGTTTTTGAAAGCAGCAATACTACATCCCCCCCACCCTTTTTTTTCTTTTCTTATTTTTATATGTAAAGCATGTGACAATGTATAATTCTGCATTCTTACCTAAGCTGGCAATCGTTTGGTGCTCCTGTTATAAATCTGTCAAAATCCTGATTGTGTGCCTAACGAAATGGCCGCCTTCTAACTGTGTTTTGCAGTTTGAAATGCTGCCGCTGATATGTAACATTATATTACTAAGTGTAACAGAGTATTGTTACAGTTGTAAATACACACTAAGGTTTCAGCACTCACTGACTAGAGCAGGGGGGCGCAAACTTTTTTCCCTGCGCCCCCCTGCCGGCTGTCCCCTCACTCCCGCGCCCCCCCAACCCCAACTTACCCTCGCACCGGCGTAATGACGTCACGTTGCCATAGCAACGTGACGTCACATGACCTCGCAGCGTCATTTTGGCGCCGCGTTGCCATGGCGACGCCGGGAGGAAGCCGCCGGAGCCACGGGTAAGTATGGTTTACAGAGGCCCTGCAGCTCCCCCGGCACTTAATTTAAGTGCCTTCGGGAAGCGCGCGGGGCCTCTGTAAACCCCGCGCCCCCCGTCGGCAGTCTCGCGCCCCCCCTGGGGGTCGCGCCCCACAGATTGCGCACCGCTGGACTAGAGAATAGATCTATTATTCTCTAGTCAGTGAGTGCTGGAACCTTAGTTTGTATTTACAATTGTCTCTAGGGGGAATTGGGGTCTCCCTGTGTTCCGTAGGCACATATTCATTTATACGCTTTTGGGTGCTGTCTATTCTGTATTTATAGAGTATTGTTACAGCTTTCAGAGTCATAGATATTCTGCTGTTTGGAACACAGCAACAGATCAGATCAGTTTGTGATACTTTGCTGCCAAACGGCAGAGCTCAAAAAGGTGCGTGTCAGAGGCAGTTTCAGAAGAAGAAGTGGATAGGACTTTCTAAATGGTTGCTGCAGCATCCAAAGGATATCAGAACATTAAAAAAAAAAAACCGCATTAAAAATGGCATTAGGAGTTAAAAGAAAAATGCAGACAATATTATCTAATACTACAGAACTGATTTAAAACAAACAAACCAAATAAAAAAACATAGGGTTATTCATATTTAACTGCTTTAAGTGAAGCCTTAAGACACACAAAAAACATTACAAATAAACAAAGGAGCAATGCAAGCGGGCATTTAAAAAAAAAAAATGTAACATAGGATTGAAGCCGGGGATCTCCGGAGCTGAATGCCAGCATCGCCTGCTTTTTAAAGCTCCAGTCACACTGGTCAATATGAAGCCGCACCAGATGACATCACGGCTTCCTATTGGCCACAGGATGTGGGAGCTTTGAAAAACGGCCATTACGTTATCCCTGCTAGCCAGAGCGGCCACCGGCACCTACTATGGAGGGTTCAGCTCTGGAGACCCCCTGCTTCAATCCTACAGTATGTTGGAAATAAAAAGCAAAAAAAAAAGTGCTGGCTTGCCCTATTTAAGCGGTTACATGGAGCAAAAGGAGAACTTTATTCAATATGCTTTGATGCCGTATTCCTGGTGAATGTGACTAAAATCTAAATAGTGAACAGAGTCGTTGGGAGAAGTTATAAGATGCACATATCATAAAGGCACAGGGCAACGTAAAAAATTATTTGGAATAAAATGGCAGCCATGGATTGCCAGAGAAATCATAGAAGCTGTAAAAAAAAAAAAAAAAAAAGACAATATCCCTGTAGGAATATTTGTAAAGGAGAAAGATAATAGCGCTTATGTTTGTAGGAACTTAATGAAACGTGTTCCAAAAACAATGACAATTTTGAAGCAGTAGACCCTGGTTCAATACCCGGTGTCAGCTCCTTGTGACCTTGGGCAAGTCACTTTATCTCCCTGTGCCTCAGGCACCAAATTAGATTGTACGCTCTCTGGGGCTGGGACTTGTGCCTGCAAAAATTCTATATACAGTGGCCAGCTATAATATATATTGCATATAAATGTGTATTATATATATATTGTATGTCATATATATATATATATATATTCTGTGTATATATATATATATATATATATATATATATATATATATATATATATATATTATTTTGAGGAGGATGTGCTGTTCAACAATCGTATTCCATGTTCACTGGCGCTTCCGGAGGTTTGTTTGTCAAATTGTCTCCACTGCCAACCTGAGCCACCACAAAGGGGAAAAAAAATCCTTTCCATTCAATTGGAAAGTTCTTTGTTGATAAGCTAGGGAGACATGGACATATAGCTCACACTGTCTCTGTATTTCTTTCATTACACTGTACCATCCAGATTAAAAAGGTACTTTATCCCATAAATTCCCTTCTCCCTGTGCATATGTGCCTGGAGCTCTCATCTCTGTGCTGTATTATTTCTTCCCTGTTGTGTTTTTCTTACAAATCAGATCTATACATTTACACAGTACTGAGCAATGCTGGTACTATATAACAATATTGATAATATTACTTGCTTTCATGCTGGTAACTGACTGCAGACACAATATGACTTTAAATTAAGAAATGAGAATACACTGATGCTGAGACATACAGTATCCGTTGAACAGGGGAAGGGGGAGCATTTTCTAACTGATGAATAAGTCAACCCGCAACTTTGCAAGGTTTGCAGTTCCTAGTAAGCTAGAAGAGGCTTCTCTGTCTAGCAGTAATATATACCGCTGCTTAGAAGTTGATATTATACAGTGTGAAAAGGAATGTTACCAGCGCAAGTTAGCAGAGGTCATAACAGAGTCTGAAAGGACAATGGATAGATCGTATTGAATGCTGACCGTCGCCATTGCCTGGTATGTATATGAATTCTTACTACTGGCTCTAAAAGGTCACAAAGAAGCATTGTGAGGAAAGAAAATGGTATATTCTCATTCGAAAGCAAATGTATCCTTTGTTGCCAGTGGGGCATGCAACACATTGCGGAAAAATGCCAGACAGTGTCGGAATTGTATGCATCTCATTATAATACAGGCAGTCCTCGGGTATCCAACTGAATCCGTTCTGGACGTAGCGTCGGATAGTGAAACCGTTGTAAAGTGAGTCCCATGTTAATCAGTGGCGGTGAGCATCGGATAACGCATTCGGCATCGAAAAAAGGTCCCTAGTGTTGCATAGTAAAGCGCTGGATATGGCACTCGTAAAGTGAAACGTTGGATAGTGAGGACTACCTGTACATGCCTTCTCTTCTAGGCACACCCCATTCTGATTCACTGAGCAAATACTGGAGCAGCGTGATACACTGGCGCAAGGAGAGGCAAAATCTATGTAGCCCCTGTCACGTACAGCCTGCCTGGGAGCGCGTGACCTGCATACGGGACAAGGGTGAATAATACTCCGCTAGCAAGCGGACCCACTTTTCACTGCCGCAAAGATCCCTCAAATGCACAATATCTCCTCTACAGGACAAGGGTTAATACAGAGCTTGCAAGCTGCCACACTCTTCACCTAAGCAAAGGTCCCTCAAATGAGTTAACATCTCCCCTAAATCTGTCCCAATATCCCACCAGTCACTAACAGCACACAAGTGAGCACGTGACTTAGATATGCGATCAGGGTTAACACACACGGCTACTCTAGCCAACTCACCTTTCCCCTCCACAAAGGTACCGCCAATGAGTTAATATTAACAACCTACTCAATTGCAATCATATCTATACACCGCCACAACTTGAGATAGTTATCCAGGGCTCTTCAACCCAACCGGCATGCATTGAAGTGGTCCCTGGGCAGCCAGCTTCTTCTAACTTCATGCTAGTTGCCTAGCTCAGCGGTGCGCAAACTGTGGGGCGCGACCCCCAGGGAGGGCGCGACACTGCCGACGGGGGGCGCGGGGTTTACAGAGGCCCCGCGCGCTTCCCGAAGGCACTTAAATGAAGTGCCGGGGGAGCTGCAGGGCCTCTGTAAACCTAACTTACCGTGGCTCCGGCGGCTTCCTCCCTGCGGCGCCATGGCAACGCGGCGTCAAAATGACGCTGCGAGGTCATGTGACGTCACGTTGCTATGGCAACGTGACGTCATTACGCCGGAGCGCGGGTAAGTTGGGGTTGGGGGGGGCGCGGGAGCGAGGGGACAGCCGTCAGGGGGGCGCAGGGAAAAAAAGTTTGCGCCCCCCTGGCCTAGCTAGTAGTGAAGAGCCGTTTCTAAGGCTGCGCTTATAGTGCCAGCGACGGCACGTCGCAACAAAACAAATGCATTGTCGCCGTCGCGTGCGCTTAAAGTGCACGCGACGGCGACAGAGCGACATTGCTACCAGAAATCTGGTAGTCACTGATATTTGATTTTTCCGGCGACGGTCTCCCCTTGCGGCCAATCGGGAGCTTCTCCCTGCCTCTGCCCTCCCCTTTTATGACGTCATCCAGCGACATCGCCTAAACTTCCAAGTACAACGCGTTGCCGTGGTGCCGGCTGATGTCATCGGTCGCGTCGCCGGCTGTATAAGCGCAGCCTAACACAAACTCATTTGTAAGTTTTACGGTACTGTAAAGATATATATGGAAAAGATGTTATATATGCTTATGTTTAAGTGCAATCATTTGTAAATGTATCCACTGGACAGTGGAGGGTTTTTATCATTTTTTTACCCACCATAACTTATATAATGTGGGGTTGAAAACTATCCCAGCTTCACATTGCAAAGTCAGTATAACCAGCCACACACTGACAAGAGCCAAAAGGTCAAAACAGCTGTCTGGGAGTAGGTTTTACTGGCTATGCACTTTAACTATGCACTTTAATCCAGGCTGTGCTGAAAAGTTGTGTAATGCAGTAGACATAAAATTTTAGGTTTCCATGTTAAAGTGGGTTAGAAGCAAAAGGTGCTCATTTGCATCTCATTACCCAGAATCCATGGCTGCAGTGGAAGCTTTGTTTGCTAAGACAGGGGTGCTCAACTCTGATGCTTAAGCTCCCTCAAACAGATCAGGTTTTCAGGATATCTCATATTCAGCCACCTGTTCTGAAGCTGGGACCTGTCCCAGATCTATTGAGCCACCTGTGCTGAAACTTGGATATCCTGAAAACCTGACCTGTTTGGGGGAGGAGGGGGGAGTTGCTTGTGGCACAGGTGTTGAGCACCCTGTGCCAAAAGATAATGGGGAAAAGCAAGGTTGCAGACCTGACTCATTCATTGTGTGAATGTACTCACAAGTGATCTTTTTATTTGCTGTAAATGTATCTAAAATGACATTATATTCTTGTGGCCCATCTACTCTTAGTTGTTTTTTGTGTTTTGTTTTTTTAATGATCTGGCCCCTTTGGAAAACCAATTGAAGAGCACTCTCCCCAATTCAATACTGTGAATCAGCTTCCCTGTGCAACTCAAATGAATGAATGGGACCATTGTATTTTCAAGTACATTGAATTCAGCTTCACAGCATATTAAACTGGGGCCCCTGTGCTTGATTCACCCCAAAATTGCCTTGATACATCACCCCACCCCAAGTTTTGCCTCCAGCCTGGCGAAGCTTCTTCCCCTCTCCCACTGAAATGAGTTCGCAGACAATCTACTGCCTGGAGTTATCCCTCTCTTCACAGGCACTGGAATCTATTTTTTCATGCCAGTGCGTTTCATCTGTTTTCCTGGAATTGCTTTTTTCCCGTGGAGACATCAGCATCTTTGGCACAGACAGAGAGAAAAGATTACTCAGCGTGCCGAGTATTGGGTGACCATGTACATTTCCAAGAGCCTGGCTCAATAAAGTCCATGTCAGAGCAGATATTGGAAGTGGGAGTGAGGGGGGGGGGGTGGGGGGGAATGATAGGTATGGAGAGGATTAGGAAAACCATCATTAATATTTATTTGTGGCTCCAAAAAGTATATATTAGTTTCTCAGTGAAAAATATTCATCTTCTAACCCTTTCCTCCGATAGCGAATTTTGTTGTAAATGTCATGTTATTTATTTCAAATTGATCTCCGTTAGGCTGTGGCATCACATTTTCAAAGAGCCGATACACAAACTCAGCTCCTGAAAGAAACGGTTATGGAATGGAATAAACACATAGGTGCTTTTGCCAGGTGAGGGAATAAGTGCAGTAGATGGCAGTGCTTGGTAGAAGTGGCTGTGGCTGTGGCACAGTAGCTGTGAGTCCAGGCTATTGGAGCAGTTAATTTAAGAGTTTGTCTTGCAGGTGGGGATAGAAGGTGTTTGGCGTATACTGAGTGTGAGGGAGTTCCACAGATAAGGTGCAGTGAGGGGAAAGGGTGTAGAGAGTGTTAGTGTGTAGAGAGAGAAAAGGAGAGGTTGGAGAACAGAGCCTTGAGGTGCACCAACAGACAGATCAACAGAAGATGAAGACATACTAGCAACAGAGATAATGTGGGATGGGCGATGTACGTCACCCGTCGCCACCGGCGACAGTTATGTTTCGCTGGTCGGCCGCATCGCGGGATTCCCGCAATTTGATTTGTTCAAGGGCCGTCACGGCTCTTGAAAAATCAAATTTTGCCGGCGGCGGGTTTTCGCGACGGCGCTCCGTCGCGTGCACTATAAGCGCACGCGGCGGCAATGCTTTTGTTTTGGGGCGAATTCGCGTCGCCGGCACTATAAGCACGGCCTTAGCTTCATGTAGATCATTGGCTACATAGTAAGCACCATATCTGTTGAGTGAGCTGTACTTTCGTACAGATTGTAAAGAGAAGAGGAGGGCATGGGAATTAAGAAAGCTGATCATACAGGACCCCAAACCACTAAATAACCTTTCGATATTTTCTGTGGACAGGGAGAAATACAGAAGGAGAGGGTAGTTGGGGAGGGGGAGTTGAGGAGAGCTAAAAGGTGAAATAATATGGCCATCATAAATGTGGGATTTTATCACCAGCAATCAAAAGTAATGAAGAAGGGAATTCAATACACAGCAGTACAGAATATTGCTTGAAACAGAAAGACAAAGCCAATATATCGAGAGAGAGAGAGAGAGAGAGAGAGAGAGAGAGAGAGAGAGAGAGAGAGAGAGAGAGAGAGAGAGAGAGAGAGAGAGATTCAGAGAGAGCGTGACACAAACAGAGGAGAAGGGAGACAGACAGACAGAGAGAGAGAGAGAGATTCAGAGAGAGCGTGACACAAACAGAGGAGAAGGGAGACAGAGAGAGGGCTCCTACTCTATCTCAGCACATTCCAGGCCAACAGAAACAATAACAGATGAAACAACAATAACAAATTGTAGTCATTCCCTTGAGAAGCCTCTTTCAGTATTAACCCCTTCAGGGCTGGCTGCAATACAGAACCAGGAAATGTATGTGGTGTAAGTGTGCACACTGTAGGCGGCAGGTAGAATTTTTAGGAGACAAACTTTTGTTGAGTGGTGGGGAGCGGGGGGGGGGGGGGGTCGGATGTTCTGTATATCAGTCAGAGTGTGTGTGCTAGTGTGTATTTGTGGGACACTGACACACATACTGGCACACAGCAAAAGCACAGTGACACCATACTAGGCTGCGCTTACAGTGCCGGCGACCGCAACAGCGACGTCGCGTCAAAACAAATGCATTGCTGCCATCACGTGCGCTTATAGTAAGCGCGACACGACGGAGCGACGGCTTGGTCGCGATTGCTGGAAGTCATCTCAATTTGATTTTTCCAGCGACCGCTGCGTGACGTCACCATCGCCTCGCTAGCACTATAAGCGTAGCCTAAGGCTGCGGCCAGACCGGGCGCGCTGGCGCTCGTGCACTGCGCCCTGCTTGGCCGGGGTGATTTGTGGTCAGCTAGGTGCGCGGGGGGGAGATAGGGGGGGGCACGGTGGCCAAGACGACACGGAGCTGGTTCGCCCTCACTAAGTGAACCGCTCACGTGACGCGCGAGCGGCAGATTCAAATTTGCTTGCTTGGCAAGTAGGTAAGCGCCGCGCATGCTCAGGCACTCGCTCACGCTGCCCACACACATTGCCGTAATGTGTTTTAACGCGGCCAGCGTGAGCGCGCCCGCCAGCTTGCTCAGCGCCACCCTGGACAAGGCCTAACACACAGTAGCACACAGCATACAAACTCCTCCCCAACAAATGAGAGAGAAATTACATGTCTGCCATACACTTTTTGGGAAAATATGTGGTTACTTAGTGGCCGTGACTACACCTAAAGGTAATTTTGTGTTCTCAATCACTGGGTGAAAAGTTAACAAATTCCCAGTTACAGTCCAAATTAAAGCTCCTATAATTTATAGCCTTCCCCATAATGAGCGATGATGACACAGAGGGAAATACATGATGTCATTTTAAAACTAATTACTCTGTGGAATTGGGGTCAGTTATAGGATTTACTGAGCTCATAATGGATGCAGGTACTTCTTTGCTAAGCAGACCTACCGAAAGAGCCACGCCGCGCTGTGAGATTCCTTACAGCTCTGTTAGGCCGCGATTATAGTGCATGCGCGCGACCGCGTGGCACGCACGTGAAACATGCACATACCTGGAGGCTATTGTGAGGCGATCGAGAGGCATCACGCGGCTGGTTCGCCCTCTTTGGCTGAGCCGCTCATGTGACGCGGCCGCCGGGCGAAAAATATATATTTGAATGGTATCTACAAAATTCGTGCGCGCGGTCGCTCTGCACGCTCTCTGTACGGGTGGCCTCATTGAGGAACACACTTGTGTTCGCAGCTCGTGATGTCGCGCGCGCCTGCACTATAATCGCGGCCTTAGTGAACATGGACCACTGCATGTTCCTTTTCTGCCAAGTTATATTCCCGTGACGTTATCACTATTAAAAAAGGGGGAGACCACGGTTTACCGAAGGAAAAATGAATGAAGGTGAATAAAATGATAGCAACTGATATATTTAAATAAAGAGATCACTTGTGAGCACATTGCCATGTCCCAGACAGGTCTGCATACCCAGCTTTTCCCCATTATCTCTTAGCATACACTACTTCCGCTGCAGCAATGGATTCTGGGAAATGACATGCAAATGAGCACTCACCTTTTGCTTCTTATCCATTTTAACATGAACAACCCATATAAGCTTATGCCTGCCGTATTACACCGCTTTTCAGCACTGCCTCGGTAGTGACAATATATGTAAGTCAAGTAACTGCTCCCTAATGCCTTATTTTAAAACTAGCAAAAATCGGAGCATCTTCATGAAACGATACTAAGAGAAGGAAGATGAAAATTCATCTATTTGGATTCATGTTGTAAAGTGTTACATTTTGCTACACAAAATAAAGGAGGCACTTCTAAATCTTAGTGCAATTTAGTAAATACTGGGAAACTAGGCTTATGTAGTGCTATTCTTTTCAGATTTAATTTCAAATTGCACGGGAAATACTAATGGGCTTGAGAAGATGTAACTAATTGTATTAAACCCCTTAAGAAACTGGCACTTCGCTAAGACGACAATACTTGTTCAAGCCTTAGGCTCCGCCATAACTACTAGGCCACAGTCATGGATGGTGTCTGTCCGGTACAGGCCTAATGAAACGGATATTATATAAAGTACAGTGACCATCCTATTACATTCTGAACTGCAGTGAATTGTAGTCAAAATATATTTTAAGTTATTGGGAGCCAAAATATACAGTATTATGAAAAAACCCATTAGTTTGACTTGTATTCTACTTGTGTGTAGATAGATAGATAGATAGATAGATAGATAGATAGATAGATAGATAGATAGATAGATAGATAGATAGATAGATAGATAAATTGGACTTGTTCCTAAAGATTAAATCACCTGTAGTTTATTTCGAGTTAGGTTTACAAGAAAAGGCTTCCACTTAACAAATGAGGCAAATATATATTTCCTCTGCGGAAAACCATTTGCATCTGTCTGTTTGATCAAGAAACACCGCCAGAAAAAAAAAAAGAAACAAACAAATATCAAACCGATACATATTGCAGACTTAAATCAGTTGCAAATGACTATCTCAAAAGGGAAATCGCCCTTCATCATTCTAATCTTTCGCCAAAACCCTTTTGGTGGTCTTTGGGTTTTGAAGACATGTGCCTTAATATTTGCTCTAAATGGGTTTAAAAAAGTATGGCTGCATTGATCGTTACTGGCAGCCGCTGTATAATTGCAATGTAGTGAAATATATAATCATATAATATATTAGATGTGGTTGAAAAGAAGACGTATGTGCATCAAGTTGAACTCATGCTAAATGTAGGCAATAGATACTTATCCTATATTTATATTCACAGTATATTAATCCAGAGGAAGGCAAATAAAAAACCCCAGTAAAACATCATCCAATGATATATCATAAGGGGAAATGTAAATTCCTTCCTCACTCCAAATATTGACAATCAGATTTATCCCTGGATCAACATCCTTCCCATGTTTACTTATTTGGTATATCCCGGTGTACCTTTCCTTTCTTAAAAGATGTCCAACATGTTTTTTGAACACATCTATTGTATCTGCCATCAGTCTCCATGGGTAATGTCCAGTAAAAGTTTTGTTGTGCTACGTCGTGCCGTTTGTGAGATTTCGATGCTTCGGACATACAAACGGAATAACAAACAGAAATATAGTATAGATTATATTGATACTTTGCAATGTAAATGAAAGCAACGGGTGCTTCAGTCTACTTTCCACTGGCTCAATCCAATGAGGACTGTCTCGCCATCAAGCCCACTGCTCGCACCATTGTTTGTCGCCAAAGGAGATCATGAGCTATACATCTTTGAACCCTGGGGAAGGTTGTTCCTCCCAGCGTAGTTCCAAGGGACGATTATTAAAATGATTATTTATAAGGCACATACATATTCTGCAGCGAAGATGTAGGTGCATGGGCATTGTACTGGAAGGTCTCCCAGAGCAGGTCTGCCTCGGTGTCTTACCTTGAAGAGCTCGAAGTTCAGTAGATATCGGTCTTCCTTTGTAGTATCATTTGCATGAGCACAATATGGCCGTAGACACAATTGAATAAAGAAAGTGTTATACTGTATGTTGTAGTGATGTTCTACTTACCCATTACCCCGTAATTGGGTCTTGGCATTTCACAGCAGGTAGAAAAAGAATGGACGGATATGGGCCTTATCTCCTGGAGAATTCTGTGTTTCTGTGTATCATTGAGATATGGCCATTCTTTCTCTGAATATACTTGAGGAACAAAGAGAGAAGGGGGCAACTTATCAAGATTTCCCGGGCTTAGTGCAAGAATAATGCACCAGGTTTATTCAACCTTAGGCTTTCTGGAATAGTTTGGTTTTTCAGAAATCTATTGCAGCATCTGCATCAATTTTGTCCCAGTTTTGCAGCTGAGTGACTTTGATAATAGACCCTTCAAATATTTTTGGTCCCACACGGAATGAAATTGAACTAATGACCTGGTTATCTTTAGTAGGTTGCCAACTGACACATTCAAAATAATAATAAAAAATAAAATTAAAAAGTAAGTCGGTGTTTTTAAACCATAGTTTGGAGTTTATCCTCGATCTTAGGAAATAATGTAACTTTTTCTTTACAGCATCAACAACAGACCTGCCAAGTCTGTAGCAGCACAGATAGATCTCTCCGGCTCAAAAAGATGGAACGGTTTCTTATATGTGACTCAGACACGATTTGATGTGTGTCTAGACACACTTTTCCAGAACCTGATGCGTAGCCTGGTAGAATAAAATATGTTGGATAGTTATCATATTATCAGGCCAACACCTGACCCGTTCAAATAAACTATCCAGCTATTTCTCAGGCACTTACAGAACTCAGAAGAAGCCAGATTGCACAATCTACAAAGCAGTCACGATTGGATAAATATTCCCTCAAAATGTGGCGTTTGAGCAAGATATTCCAAAATAAAACACAGTGCAGTTTTTCATTTGCTAGACCAGATGTACAAATATAAGTGGCATATTTATCAGTTTAGTCAAATAAAATGCATGATGTGCAAAAAAAATAGCCATATTCTAATCACTGTTCAAGCAATCCTTTTTTGAGCATTACTGTCTTTACTTTCCCCTACACAACAGTGATTCCAAACAGGGGGTTAGTGAGGTGACCTCAAGGGCATGCTAAAATAATATGTAAAGGCAGATTGCAGGCACTTTAGCGGGTGCCTGAGCCTGTGGGGATTGTGCACCTCGTATGGCCCAAACTGCACCGTAGCATGGTGGGTATAGTTGTCAATTACAGTAGGAGATTCCAAAGTGCCTCCCCACAATGCTTTGCATCCACAGGAGCAAGGCACTGTGGGACGTGACTTTGGAAACTCTTGCATTAATTGGCAGCTATACCCCCCATGCTGTCTGCCCACACAGAGGTGCAGTTTGGGGCCTTCTTCAGCGTGTTCCCCCCCACGAACTCAGGACACTATACTGCCTGTGATCGGACAAATCAATCAGTATTATAGCAATAGTCTGATGAGTAGGCAACAACATTTATTAATCAGGTGTTCTAGGAGGGGGTGCACATTGTAAAGAAAAATTGGAATCCACTGCCCTACAAGATGTA
Source organism: Ascaphus truei (assembly GCF_040206685.1). NCBI lineage: Eukaryota > Metazoa > Chordata > Amphibia > Anura > Ascaphidae > Ascaphus > Ascaphus truei. Next base: position 57,017,348 of record NC_134489.1, on the reverse strand, counting down.
CAAGCCTTCCCATATTATCTGGAAAGAAAATCTCTGATAAGCTACGGATTCACACATCTTTACTGCAGCCCACACTAATTCACTTCTAACAACCTCAAAGAAAACAGATTAGAATCAAATCTTTCTGCTGGTCAGAAAATGACAATATTTGAACATTTTCTTCCATGTTAAGCGAGATTTCAGCATTAAATGATAGGACTGTCTGCGTGGCAGGGATGCCACGCATTGGGGTTTCAAAACGTGATCTTTCTAAATCCTGCTGCAATTTTCTTTTCCGTTACAGAAGCGGCATTTATTTCTGCATTTTATTCTTTACTTACCTTTTTTCTTGCCCTTTCCATTTATTTATTTTGATGCTTGGTTCTACCTGATTCTTTGTAAAGTTGTGCTCCGGCTTACTCTCCATTTTTTCTATTTATTTTGAAACTCTGATGCTCCGCTGACGAGATTAGTATTTCAAATATTAAGTGCCAGGGAGGTTAAAATGAAGCTCACCCCTGTCTCACAACTTTCTCCCCTGCAATCTATCCAAAATTCTGCTGCTACAATAATTTCCCTTTCTCCCAAAACAGTCTCTGCTCATCTCCTCCTTAAATCTCTCTCCTGGCGTCCCATCAAGTTTCAGATCTTACAAAGTTCTCCGTCTTACCTTTAAGGCTCTCAACTCATGTGCTCCTCCATACATATCAGCTTTGATGGTCCTGTGCTCTACCCACAACTGTCTCCATTCTACCCCTTTCACCTCTACTGCTCTCTTGTTAAACCTTTTCCCCCAAACAATCAGTATACGCCAAGCACCTTCTCTCCCCATCTTCATATGAAACCTTAAAACTCACCTCTTAAATGAAGTGCTCCAATAGCCTGGACTCATGGCTACTGTCCCACACCCACAGTCACTCCTGCCAATGACTGCCATCTACTGCACTTATTCCATCACCTGCTGTCCCTGTAAGGCTTGGTCCCCACTGGCTACTGCAGCGCTCGCTATGGCAGGCGCTGCAGGGACAAGAGCAGCCCCTCAATGGGGCCCGGCCCGCTGCGAGGGGCGGCCGCCGCGCTGCGTTTTTCAGACTCGCATTAAAATGGAGTTCAGACCTAGCGACGGAGTGCTAGGCCACGCCCCCCGCGGTTCAGCCAATGAGGGCGAAACTGCCGGGTGACGTTATGGCCACGCACCTGTCACTCTCCCCCCTCCCCCCCCACCCTGTCTTTCCCCCTGCAACTCTCTGCAGACCAGGGAACTCGGCTGCACGCGCCGCCAGCCTCGCAGGCGCACATGCAGCGCAGGCACTGGGGCCTCAGTCTAAGTCTCATAATATACCACGCTGATTGTAAGCTCTCAGGGGCAGGGATTTCCTTTCCCAGTGTCTGATCTTATTTGTTGCACTTATTGTACTATAATTCCCAGTACTGTGTTGTATCTCTTGTAAAGCACCGAGTACCATTGCGGGCGCTATATAAATAAAGATATACATACATAGCAGGTGTCACTAAGAGCACTAAATGATAGCAGTCTCAGTCCTATAAAAGTGACCTTATATTGCGAGATCTCTTTATTGCAGCTCTTTCTTTCAGCACCAGCTTTCTCAAAACTATTACACATTCCAAAACAAAATCGCTCCACACGGTAGAAAATATGTTATATAGCATCATGCTTTCATTGTATTGCCCGATATAGTTTGGTACGCCAAAAAAATCTATACGGTAAATTTGCAGAAAATCTAAATTTTACAGAAAATGTTGCATAACATTTTTTTTGCATTCCTCTCTTTAAAAAAAAAAGCACGTTTCATACGCGTGAAGTGGGACGGCAGCATTAAAAGCCAAGTTCCCACCTGGTTTTCGAAAATGAAAATGGACGTGCAGCGTGCAAAGAAGTACAGAGGAAAGGAAAAAAAACTCAGATGTAACCTAGTAAGATTAATTAGCCTGGGGAATTGATTTGAAATAATTCACCTTTATCATTACTGGCTTATTAAAAAGCTGGACCGGGCTACCCCCTCATAAAACACACAAAATAAAGGATTTAGCAAATTTAAGGTTTAGATTTACAATACAAATCTATGTTCATTAAATCAAAGGAAGGACAAAATCTTTGTGATGCATTTTACTTCCACGAGACTTTGCCGTAAAAAATGCATTTACTAATTGTATCTGTTTTTTTTACTAGATAATAAAGTGAGGGCTGATTGTCACAGGACCTTTTGGAGCGACGCTGGTTAGTGCTGATAAAAAATACACAATTACCCTTGCAAACAAAAATCAAATCCAACAATGTCCGTGATGCCATCTTTTCCTTGTGGTTTTGAAAGGCTTCTTGAGTTTACGGTTTCAGCTATTTTTTTAAGTCATGTTCTAAATACATCATGATATAGGATCAGGCGAGTAGGCCCTCAGTCCCAGTGCTACCAGAGTTCCGTGCCGTGTACTCGGGGAGATCAAGGACGCCAAGTTCCTCGACTCGCGCACCTTCCCGGAGAGGGGGGATATTGCAGACTGGGGAGACACATCCACCTTCTGACTCCAGCTGTATGCGCGCGGGCTCTAAACCCCGCCGACCCTCTCAGGCTCCTCCTGCTCCCAGCCTCGGCAGGCTGGAGGAAATACCCTTGGTGTGCTTTCGCAGCATGCCAAGGAAGGGGCTGTACTCTTGTGCTCCATACAGTGCACTTCCTCACCCTCCTCAATACCGCCTGGAAGCGGGTACTGCCAACAAAACAAGGGCGAGAGGCCCCGGTGGAGTGAATGTTATTTTGAATTAGATTCTCGCTCCACCGGGAAGCCGAATTGGAAAATCCTCCATAGTGCATGGAGCACGAAAGTGCACCGTGACCACTTGATGGACTCCTCGTCACATGACGATTTTGCTGGACAAGGGAGTTCGTGGTCTACATTTTTCTTGCGCCAGACTGCAGCCCCTCGTCACTCAAGGGGGCCTCATCCTGCATTTCTGGTTGCATTTCTCCCCTTACACTTTTATTTTTGGTGCTCAGTGTTCCCTTACAATATTGCCATGGACCTCCTCACCAATCTGCTCCTGGCATTATCCAAGCTGGCCATCGTTGAGTCCAGGAACCAGAGTTTGGCTGGGGAGGTATCCCTTGACTGCCAGGCTGTTCCAGGTGCTAGTATTATCCCATATCGGAACAGAATTCACACAGGATGTGGTCACTGGGCAGGTACCTGCGTGTGTCTCCCAGTGGGCCTTAAGCGGGATGATCTGCACTATATCTCACCCATGTTTTCGTTTGAATTACACATCCTCCTATATTGCACTGTTTGTTAATTTAAAGTAGTACCTCTATAGTTTATTTTTATTTCAGTCTTAAGCCTTTTCTGGTTGGTCCTAATGACCAACCAGATGTTTGTATCTATTGATTAGCTGCTTGAATGGCTTAAAATAGAATAGAGGGCATCTACATCCACTCAGTAATCAGAGCGGCTTACAAACAGTAGTGTGGGAGGCAGGTGGTCCCAAGAGCTGAACTGCATTCATTTCAGCTCAGGAAGTCGCTGGTTCTCGGATACATCAACGGAAACGTAGAGCTGGTAAATCCCGTACACCACGCTGGCCACCGGAATTGGACATTTGGTCACAATCTTTTTGCTGAGATCATATCTCCGCCCGCATTTTTCCGCCGAGGGACCCTATGCCGCAGCCGCTGGATATTTTGCCAGTAAGGTTAGTTAACTTAATGGGTTTTAGCGGTTAGGGCAGGCCTGGATTATCCATTGGGCACAATGGGTACAGTTCCTACTAAAAAGTTTTAGGGCAAAAAAAGTGCCAGATAACTCCCAAATTTGATACGAAAACTGCTAAATCAAACATAATCATTTGCTTTAATTAAATTACTTTACAAAACCGTGTTATAATAATTCATCTACAAATTTTGAAGTGTATATATACAGACATGCATGCAACATTAAATAAAATTGTGAGATATTATGAAAGTTGGTTAATAATAATAATAATAATAATAAAAAAGAGTGTTGGATAGAAGTTTAATGATATTAGCTCTGAGTTAAGTAACTGTACATTAAACATTAACTTTGCGGCTCTTTGTTAGCAAAATCACAGACAAAATAGAATGAACACCCTGACAAAGGGGCAAGAGAGCCTTGAAATGTTGCTCTATTGTGCACACAGTAGTGTGTGTCTGCTAACATTTCCTCTCCCTGTGTGTGCTGCTTTTTCTGTATTGCTGCTTTTTTTAAAGAAACTTGGCGAGACCAAAAGCAAAACTTAAGTCTTTCATTATTATTATTATTATCGGAGTGCTGATCCAGTTTGTTTTTTGTGTAGCAAAATCACGGCCTACATCTTCCAATTTAAATTTTTGCAAAATCTCATTCTCAAATTGAGAATAGTGCAAGTGAAGATTGTCTCTCAATATCCACACATTAATTCTAACACACACACACACACACACACACACACACACACACACACACACACACACAAGCTCTCCAGCGATCTCCAGACATCATCTCCAACCTTCTTCTCCCCACTAACTCATGGCCTCCCCAATCATTAGAGGCAGACAGTTACATACTGTATAAGGCAATACCACTAACATTATAGACAAAGTATCATATTCATATATTATATAGATCTAGGATTATACAGTATTATGGGACCTATACATTGTAAACAATGCAAATATATATCTAGAGATCTATCTTGGGGGCCTACGATTATGAGTGCCCAGGGCCTGCAGGACTTTAATCCGGCCCGGGGTTAGGGTAGGGGTTTTCCGGAAATGGTCGGGGTTTTTAGGGTAACGGTTTAGGGTTTTTATTGTAGCGGGTAGCGTTAGTATTATGGGTTAAGATTAGGGTTTTTTAGAGTAAGGGGGTAACGTTCGGGGCCTTCCTTGGCTGCGAAGCGGCAGGCGGAGATTTGGTCCCAGCAAAACATGTTGCGACCAAATGTCTTAGACCGCTGGCCACAAGAAAGCCCCGACGGATTACCTGCCTGACGCGGGAGAATTCAAAACGCCGTTTTGTTTCCCCTAGAGGGGACAGCACAGGCGCTGGTTTTCCAGGTATGCAATTTGGGAACCAGGGGCTCTCTGGAGTATGACCGCATGTCGGCTCTACGGACCCATGCTGTAGAGCCGACAAAAAAGGGAGGGGGCTCAAAATAAAACAAAGCAGAGAGAACCTGCTCTTTTACATGTGAAATGCATTTAACATTCAGAAAAAGCCACTTTTACCATATTTTAGAAATATGTATTCAATGTATGCCTAGGAACCGGAACGGGAGAAAGGATTCCGAAAATAAATCCAGTTTGCTTCAAACAGAAAGTGGAGGCATAAAATGGTCAATAGAAGTCAAATAAAGTAATGATTCTCTTTAGACGCATATTAAGAAAGTAGTGTTACTGTATAACGCCTAGTCCCATTACACGGCCACCACTACTTATTTACTGTATAAACCCAGATTACCACTACTTTTTTCTGTCTCACAAAAATGTAAATTTCCGCTGTAAAAGGGGCTTTATTTTAAATTGCCTCTCGCTTTCCTTTAATTGGTGCACAAATAATGTACAACCCCGAGTTAACCCTTCGGGCGACATTCGACGTAGCTACTACGTCATGGGATCTGGCACTCCCGGGGGGCCCCATGCCGTCATCCTCTACTTGCTGGTTTTTGGAGGGGAGATCGCGTTCTGCACTCCACGTGATCTTACATCAATGTCGGACCGGTCATGTGATTGCGAGTGCCGGGTGGCTGCTGTTATATATAACTCTCCCTGCCCGGCTTCTAGGGAGATTACATCGGTGTGTTATGTATATGGCTACTCCACATGGGTTACCTTAACTCAGGGCTGGATTCAGGTGGCTGGGCGATGAGGTAAAGAGGTTGTATAATAATGGGCGCCAGAGTACAACAGTCATTTATTCGTGTCCCCACAGATCATACACGTTAACAACTTTGTGTTGTACTTTATAATTGAGAGACATGAATATAGTTCTTCCATTCGACTTATCTGATCAGTCGTGGTGCTCACAGTGCGGCCAGGATCACCATCCAGCAACAAAAAAATAGATAAATATCCAATATCAAAGAATCTGGAGCACTCACAAATTCAAAAAATACAATTTAATGAAGTAACACAGGCATCAGGGGGTAAGTACAGAAAAAAAGAAGCAACGTTTCGGACCTTACGGTCCTTTCTCAAGCTCACCCACAAAATCTGACATACAACGTGAACATTTATAGTGCTGTCAATCAGCATTTTTGGCGCCAAAAGTTCCCCATCCAGGTTCCTAAGGTGGCTCATATTGGACAAAATAAAAAAAAAACTTGCATGCAAACCCAAAACCACACTTGTAACTTAACATTCTAAAATAGAATAGAATGCCTGTGTTACTTCATTAAATTGTATTTTTTGAATTTGTGAGTGCTCCAGATTCTTTGATATTGGAGATATATATATATATATATCTTAAAACACTTATTATTGTCCGATTTGTTTTAAAGGAGTCAAACCAGCTTACATTTAATCTCCAAACTTGCCCCTGTCCTTCGTTGAGGTTTGTTCCTTATAAGGATAACGTCTAATGCCGATAAGAACGGCTGCAGTGACTTGGTTTGAGTAATAAAGTCCTTACCTAAACATCAACAGCCATATTTACAAACCCCTGCAAAAATATACAAACATTTTCCCCGAAACGAAAAACGGACGGACTTGACCAGGGCGGGGAAAAATATTAAAACAAATGCAATTTTATTTTAAGGAAATATGAGATATTTATTTGATGTGCCTGGGCAAACTGCAGATGGGATAAACCCAGAACGATAACAAGATTTATAAGCATAATCTCCCACCCCCCCCCCCCCCCCCCTAGCCTGCTTACTATGGCTCACTGAGGAAAACCAACTTATCATTTGGAAACCCAGTTAAAAAGATTAATGAGCCAAAACAAGTCATAAGAATGGATGGCAAGCAGAGGGAGGGCAAACAAATTGATAGTGTAATACGAGCTTGAGACAAAAGGTGGCACTGAGTGCTCATTTGCATGTCATTTCCCAGAATCCCTTGCTGCAGTGGAAGCGCTGTATGCTGGGCGATAATGGGGAAAGACAGGGTTGCAGACCTGTCTAAGACATGCAAATGAACATACAGTAATATTTACAGTTGCTATATATATATATACATACATACATACACATATACATACACACACACACACACACACACACACACACAAAAACTTGTCAAACCTCTTTTATTTATTACCTCTGGTTTATTCAGACACCCACCAGCTCAAAGGCGGATTTGGAAATTCCACGGGGTAGATGTATTTTGTGGGACTTGGAAAAAAGATTTTCTTGGTAGACACAGTTAGATGAGCAAAGGAAGACATGAAAGTAGGGAGATACGTTTCTTTCAAGTATTCTGATGGCCTCATGTAGTCTAAGGGCTGCATCCATAGTGTGAACGATGGCGCGTGTGCCGAAAACAAATGAGCGACGAGGCAGACGATATTTGACGAGACATTTTTTTCTTTTCCAGCACGATGGCCGGGTCACATGCGCGGTTCAGCCAATGAGGGCGAGACGTCAAAAGGTGCAATCCCATTTTGCAACACACACGGACATTGCAGTAAAGTGAAAGCAGTTGGCCATGTAACACCCCAGTTCAGAAACGGAGGAGTGCCAAGTGTGTTCACCGCATGTGGGATTGCAACGGTGAACATCATACAGTAGTAACCAGATACAATTTTTTAAAAATTACTTAAACAAATCTCTTTTTTTCCCCAATGCGGTTTGTATTTTTAATCTGATGCTTCGTTCAAAAGATATTTGAGTGTAGCCATGCCTGGCTTGGCTACTAATCTGCCCTCCCTGACATGTAAGCCCTGGTAATAGTGCGGGCAGTGTTAGGACCAATCCAGTGATTTTCCCCCTAAAGCAGCTTCCTTGAGTGACAGGGGAGGAGGCGGGCCAAGGCCTGTGTTCAGCCCAATCCTGGGCTCAGACCTTGGACCTTCTTCCCCGGTACTTAAGGAGTTGCACACCTAAATTAGGCAGTGTCTCTCCCCCTGAGAGAGACAGCTAGTCACGCAGAGGTGTGCAGGGATCAAGCACCTACTGCCCCCCCCCCCCCTTTGGGGATTGAGGAGTGATTACTTTACCCCTGACTCTATTAGGGAGTCAGGGAAGAGCAAGGACTGCCCTTGGCCAGTGGTGGATGTCCAGGACCATCCTACAGCTGGAGGACGAGAGCTGTGAAGGCAGATCCAGTGTATGCTGTTCATATGCTTAGAGAAGAATAAAGTGTTCTAGTTGTTCACATATACTCATGCCTGGTGTGCAATCTATCTGGGGGGAGTAGAGCAAGTTCTACTGCAGGGATGGTCTCCACATCTGTTGGAGCATGCAGCAGGAGGCGCTGATCACCATGAGATAAAGACCAGTCCTCTACCCGAGAAGCCTGTCCTGATGTCCCCACTATCACCGGCGGACGGCTCAGCATCCTGTGAACCAGCAGGTAGCCAGCACCATACACCTGGTAACAGGGGAATCTCCCAGAGGGTGGGGGAAACACCGTTACATGTGTTTGAAATATTAAGTGTCTGGGAAGTTAAAATGGACCTCTCCTCAAAGCTCAGTGTAGTATAAAAAGGTTACCATGGTAACCTCAGAAGCTAGAGACTGAGAAAATGAAGTTTTTTAACACCTAAAAATAAGAGTGCAGGTTATGATCGGGGGGCTTTAGGCTTTAAATCCTTAAAAATCAATGTGGTCAGAGAGGGGGAGGGCAAACTATGGTGGCTGCCATTTTATGTGTGATCCACAGTTCCAATTTTTTTTTATTTAACCCCTGATTAAAATAATGAATATGTTGTTTTTGACAACAAACACTGGGATATATCCCATGAATTACTTCAAACCTAAGATGTTTGATTTATTCTGGCCTCATAAATATTTCCTTAAGGGGAGGGACATGGTAAAAACTAGGGGAGACACTTTGCCTTTGGAAAGAACTTTTGCATGATTACCATTTTTTATTCTCCGGGTGTTTTAAAATGGATGCTGGTAACCGTCAATCAATGCCAACAATATCATGACGATGTGCTGGTACAATGCAGGTGCTTCAATATCCTCACTATAATGTCTCTGTTGACGGGAGTATTAAGGAAATGCAGTGGAGGCCATTTTGAAATCCCAGACGCAGAAAAACGAAGAGCCAAGGCGACAACAAAGGAAAATCCGTTATGTTTAAGATCAGCAATAAATACATGAAAAAGCCTACAGAGGACAGCAGCCATTTTTAGAACGTCCATTCAATTGTAGAGTGCAGTTTCAAACATGAAAAGGTCAATAGAGAGTGAGCTAGACAGTACGTATTGTAATATTTTATTGTTTCATATTAAATATGAAGAACGGAGTGGGGGGAGGGGGAGTGTGCGAACTACCTTGACTGAGAATCACTATTTTACTACTTTTTTTGCAAACCACTTCTTTATTCCTGGCTTTTTTTAACGCATTTGTGGCAAAGTGTTGGCAACGCAACTATTGCAAAATATCAAAAATGTGGAACAAACATTTCCTATAGCGTTCACTAAAGGACGCCTGTGAAGAAAGTTGGCCTACTTTGCCAGTTAAGCAATTTTACACATGAATTAACCCTCTGGGCGCCCTGGAACACACCCTGGGTGCGTCCTGACGTGGTAGCTACATCTAAATATCCCTGATCAGAGTGCTCTGGTCCCTCCGGCACACAAAGGGTTTATATTAACCAATTGGTGACAGAACAACATTTGGTCAAGAATTTACTTGGCTTCCTTAGACAAATGTAACCATGACTACAGCAAAGCATTGGCTGCTTTTGTTTCTTCTGAAATGTAGCAGGTTTACCATTAAATAAAAGTGTGCTCAACATAAAAAAATAAACATTTCCTTTCAAGTTAACAGTGTAAATTTATTTTAATGTCATCTTAGGCAATCCCACCCTATATTTTTTTTAAAATCTAATTGTATTGAATATCTGAATCTTTCCCTCAAGGGGAACTTAAAATGGCCACTGTCATTCACATGCATTAAAACACACAGCAAGAGCAAAGCCAGTAAAATAGTGAACAGGGGGAAACTCCACAAAAATATACATTTTTGATAAAAATTCAATGTGAGCAATGTGAACTTTATCAGTTTATGTCATGGCGTCATCTTTGTTTTTCTAGGAGGTGTTGGCGGATTTAGGAGATCTCTGTTGTATTGCCAATTCTAGGCCTGATATACTAAAACAGGAAAACAACGGATCCAACGGAATTCACACTACATAATTACAGGCCTACGTTACTTCATCAGTTCCCAATAATGGTAGCCACTTTCAACCAAGCAACCTGTTTTTCCGGGACCCACAATGTCTGTGGCACAACATTCCAGCACTTAATTGGTTAACTGCATCTCGTGGATATGTTACCAGAGGAACTGCACTTATTTCATTCATTTCCCTTTTACTTGAAATCGAAACATACAATTAAAAAGCAGCAACACCACCCAATTTTCTTTTTTCTTACAGGATTCGTACCGGAGAGGGGGACCTGAAGCTAAACTGCATTATATGTTAGCGCTTGGAACCACTCAGTTCCTGAGATACTTATCGGTTTAGTTACCGGTATTTCCTCGTTTAAACTTTAATAGCCGTTGGCAGCCATTTTGATTTCCCTAAAGGAGGAAAGGGGGGGGGGGGAGAAGGGGGGAGGGGCAGATAGCAACAACTAAACCGGTAAGCATCTTGTGAAACCAAGCAGTCACAGGAGCTGAAACTAGTGCCGTTTGGGTCTGTAAATAAAAGTTAAAAAAAAAAAAAAAACAGGAGTAGGCAGGTTAGATTCCCTAATCAAATCTAAGGCTGTGTCCATAGACATTTCACTCGTGCGGAGGCACGCAGAGGCTGAGGGAAAGCGGGTGCTTTCCCTGGCCATGGTAAGCGCGCGTCCGTGGGTGTGTCTATGGGCGTGCCAATGATGTCACGGAGCTGGTTCGCCCTCATTGGGCGAACCGCTCACGTGACCGCCCCATCGCGCAAGAAATCGCTGATTTCTCGAGCTTCGTGCGCCCCCTCCTGTCTCCGCATGTACGTGAACACTGCCTTAAGGCAGTCTGATCGCTCAGCGTGCGGACGCGTCAGCGCTGTCTGCCACAGTATGGACACAGCCTAAAGGCTAATAGCAAAGAGTTAGATGCACTAACTCCTTGGAAATTAATTACACCTTGAATTTTGTAGGGGCCTCTAAACGGGGAAGCGTTTGTCAGCCAGGGGTTTTCTTTACTTTTATCCCACTTCGTCCTTATCAGAGAGCCAATAAAAATAAAGAGAGACGGGGGAGAAAGGGGCTTTTTCTAAACAAACACTTGCTGAACACACAGTGATATCAGATAAAATGGGGAAAATCAAACCCATCCCAAGTCTCAGCTCACCATGTTTATACAAGTAAAAATACCATTTGTGAGCACATTCGCATGTCTCAGACAGGTCGCAACCCTGCTTTCCCCGTTATCTACTGCAGGGGTGCGCGAGATTCTCTGCGAGGGGCGCGGGGTTTACAGAGGGGGCGCAGGGGGAAAAGATTGCGCTCCCCTGATCTACTGCAAACAGGGATTCTGGATAATCACATTCAAATGAGCACTAGGCATCACATTTTGGTTCTTATCCATTCTAACATGGACCGACCCCTGTAAGCTTATGCCAGCCGTATTACACAGCTTTTCAGAACAGCTAAGGTTAATGAAGTGCATAGCTAGTAAACATACCCACAGACAGCTATGTCGACCTTTTGGCTCTCATCAGTGTGAGGCTGGTTATACTGGCTTTGCAATGTGAAGCTGGAAAAGGTTTCAACCCTACACTAAAGCTGCAGACCAAGCAATATCCTATGTGTGTTTTTTTTAAATAAAATCAGTTCTGTACTATGAGAAAATACTTGTAGCATTTTTTTTTAAAACACCTCTGAATTACATTTTTAATGTAACAAGCATTTTTTGTTTCTATAGCAACCATTTACAAAGTCATATCCCCTTCCTCTTCTGAAACAGGCTCTGGCAAACCCCTTTTTGAGCCCTGCCCTCATTCTAGCAGTAAACCAATTGACTGCCTGGTCACTTAGTGAACCCCCGAGCCGAATCTTCGCCGATCAATCACAGGAAAACGAATCGATCAGCAACTTGGCTAATTACTTATCATTGTGTGGATTTTATTGATGCACACATTAAAAAGGGAAAAAAAATCAAACGTAAAACAAATAATGCTTATAGGTGTCAGATTTTGATGGGGGAAAAAAAAAATATCACCCAAATGTAACCCCTTAAGCATGTCGCTGGCAAACTTTGGTCCTAGGATGGATTGCCCATTAAATTAGTCAGTTCAAAAAATAAAAATTTGTACTTTCAAATCGTTTATTGTTTCCATGGCAACCACATTCTTGAAGGTTTTTAATCTCTTTAATAATCTCTTTGTGATGACTGCTTGTGGGTCCTAAAATCTAGAGATCCATTTTCAATTCCAACTTATTTTCTTTGTTATCAATGTAATAATGTCATCAACAACAGTGAACAAAAAAAATGGAAGACAAGAATATATCGGATTGATCAGAACTGCACAGGACCCAGAGTATGTATGTATGTATATATAAAAAATGAGATGCGCTTTTCACAGGAAACTAAGGCTGAGTCCATAGGGACTTCAGCCGTGCGGAGGCTGAGGGAAAGTGGGTGCTTTCCCTGGCCTTAGTCCGCGCGCCATCTGGGGGCGGGCAAGTGACGTCATGGAGCTGGTTTGCCCTCATTGGGTGAATCGCTCACGTGACCGGCCCATCGCTCCCCTCAGCGCGCAAACGAAAACATTTTAAGAGCTACGCCTCCACACGCGTGCGCGAGCCCCTGCTAAAACCGCTCTCATTGCAGCTGCAGGGGCTCACTGACAAGCGTCAGCGCGCCTCAGCGGATAAGCGCTAGCCATGGACTCGGCCTAATAAAGAAAAACATATACTCCAAGCTTGACAGCATGCTGAAAATGGCCACCAAAATTATATATTTCTTTACAAATCATATTTTTATTTATCGCTAAATATGGAAGTATTCTATTAGCCACGCTAATCCCTGAAAAAGCCGTGTTCTCTGTGAGTTGTCGTATTTTTATTACATCCCAGAAAGAATATATAGTTGTATTAATATTATGCATGAGCTTTTGATACTGTACATTTTGATACTGTAAGCTTTTGATACTGTTTCTCTCCTGGCAGGGAGAAACGACAGATAGAAGCAGCTATTCCCTCCCCAGAAAACAATATAAATGTAACGCATGTAATGTTAGTATCTCGCCCCCTAAGCGCGTCCTGCTCTTTCTTATATTAACACTTTCACTAGTGTAAAAACAAACAGGATTTCTAGCTTCTGAGTTTACCATGGTAACCTTTACCTTGCAGTAGGCTCTGGGGAGAGCATCATTTTAACCTCCATATTTAAAACGCTTATATATCCTGCAGGGATATATTAAAGGGGCAATCCAAGCTGTTTTTTTTATTATTATTTATTTTCATTTTTTTTTTTAATACCTGATTCAAATAAGGGGTCTCCAGAGCTGAACTCCATTTATTTCAGCTCTGGTAACCCCATGCTTTCAGAGTTACTTACCTCCATAGTGGGTGCAGGTAGCCATTCCAGTGCGCACTATATGGCTGCTTTTCAAAACTCCCGGGCCCTGCGGGCCAATAGGAGGCTACAGTATGCTGTCACCCGGTGTGGCTTCCTTTTGGCCCATGTGACCGGGGGCTTTAAAACTGCCGGAGATACCGGCACCCCCTTTGAAGGTAATAATCTCCGGAAGCAAGGGTTCCCCGGAGCTGAAATGAATGGAGTTCAGCTCCGGAGACCCCTGTTTCAAACCTGTATTAAGAAAAAAAACAAAAGGGAAAAAACAAAACAAAAAATAAATACAAACAGCTTGGACTGCTCCTTAAAACAAACAAAAACACAGCTTTCGAAAGGGAAAGAAAGAATGACTCTTTTAAATAATAATAATTGAATAATACACCAAGGATCTGAAAAACGATGTATTATTTCTGTGCTGGTAATAAAAATAAATAAAAGAGTCACTACATTTAGTAATAGCAAATAACGTTTCTACATGTTTTTTTTTTTTTTGTTTTTGTTTTTTTTTTAATACTGGAGAAATGCTCTTTAGGCCTTATTTTATAGTTTGCTATAAAACCAGAAAGGAATATATATATATATTTCTTACCCCCATACCACCATGCCCATTCCAACACTCAATGAACCCGTCACAAAACAGAAGAGAAGCACTTCCAAACTGAAAAGATTAAAACGTTTCTTGACAACATTGTGGTCTCTTAGGCCCTTCATCAGGGCTGCAAAAGACTAAAACATCAGCAAGACGTATAACGAACAATAGATCTACTTTAAGTGCCCAAATGAACTATGGAGTTGATATTTAATAAACGCTCAAGTGACTGACAGGTTGGCAATGCGACCTGATAAACCTCTTTTCATTACAGATTTCCAAGTATTTCTTCTACAGTATGTGCTGGGAATATCATTAGAAACGTCAATGAAAGACGCCATTTACAACCTGTTGTCTTTATAGCAAGGGTCTGTGACATCTTGTGACTGTCTAGAACATCTTCTAACGTTCTATTGCACCACCCGTGCAATAATCAACGTGGCTATCAAATAAAATAACGCTCAAAGAATATCGAACATTTCTCTTTCATTTTCACATGAGGAAAACATTGCTTTCCTTTTGCCAACTGCGTGCGCTGTCCATTCATATGGAAAAGTCCCTGATAACACACAGATTCCACAACAATAGGAGGAGATGGAGATAAAATTCCGAGCCTTCCAACCGAGTCAACACAACAGAAATGGTTCTAGATTATGTCTGAAGGTCTTGTTCGAGGGAGGAAAAAATAAATAAATAGAACAGCAAGAAACTGATATCTTTAACTCTTTGATCACTGGCTTGTCTGCCAGGCAAATGGGTTTCTTAAAGCAGATGACCCGAGAAGCCCATACGTCCCTTTTTTTTAATTTTATTGTGACTGCTAGAACGTAAATGGAAATCCTACTGTACTTTGATCTATTGTTCTACAGTGCAAATGGGTTTCCTACTGGGGCAGGCAACAGCTGCAGCCAAAGTATCACACACAGTCTATGCCTTGGGCACGCTGGCTATGTCAACAGATTATCTTGCATTGAGCTGTCTAGACTGTTATTAATATGCAACTGATTCAAAAGCACAAGCACTGTAGATTTGTTTTTGTTTTTTAGGGGGTGAAAATCATTTTAATTAGCCTGCTCAAAAATAATGGCAGCAGATGTAATCCTTATCATGCACGCAAGGAGGAAGGAATACTATGAATACAGCTCATAAAGATAGGAACAAACATATATATTGTCATGTCTGCATTTTTCGGGGACACAATGAGATGCGTACATTAATCTGACAGTAACAATTGGGGTAAATCCAACAGTTGGACAAGAATATTACGTCTGATATTTAACACTTAAATCGCCATATAAATTATTTCGAAGATGTCGGTAGGTTCATTAAAAAGAAAACAAATATTTATTCAAAAGATGAATTAGGCTTTATCTATTGGAGCATCTAATTATGGACAAAACCAACATGGCATAGTATTAAAAATAACTGTATTCAATTACACAATTCATATGGAAACCTCAATGTTTATTAGGTTTTCTATTTTGTCTCAATTAAGCCAGCAACGGTATACAGTATCGGTTTTGTGTAAATTCCTTATTAAATTGCTTTATGAGTTTTTATTTTGCACTCCAACACACACACACCAAGTGTCAGTGAGATTATATTTTCATCCACCAAGCCATTTGCCTTTAAACAGTGCACACATGTCATGCCACTTCCAAGGAATATGAAGTACTGTACAGCACATGCCTGCCACAGAACTCTTTTGTTTAATACAGTAAGTGAGTTTACAGGCGAGATCCGCTATTGTGCTACAGTATCTCATACATCAGCACATGGAAATAGACAATTGCTTCACAGCTCAATCTTAAAACAGCATTATGAAAATGAAATCCCAATAACGCATTAACATAGCCAAAATATGACATATGTATATATACATATAGTACATATATACACACACACACACACACAAACTAATACATATATATCATATTCACACACACACGTTATCCTACTGATCTCATTGTCACCTTAAATGTGATATTCCTTATACACTTATTTTTAACGAGTGTTTCAATGACAAAAATATTTCTGACAAACACTGTGATTGCAGTAACATATATGTTTAAAAAGTGTCATGAGATTTGTCATGATTGAAAAGAAGAAGCTGCAGACTGTTAGAAGACACTTGGGGTTTTTTTTTTTTTTGCTGATTAAGCATGTTACTTAAAAAGAAATCTCTTATCAATTAAGAAAATCACACAGCATGAAAAGAGATGGCTTGATCTCTCATCCTTAATAAAGCCCAGTGATATAAAAGGCTGGTTGTATTAACTGGACAGCACAGATGCCATTGTGACTAGTTAAAGAACTGTCAACCACATTGGATACGTTCAACATACTCAAGGCAGGGTATACATGCTATAAAATCCACATGTAGGTGAATAAAACCTGATGCATCTTTGAAATGCAAGATGAAGATTGGGTGTCATGTTATTTGTATTTTTTTTTGTAAGGAGCTGGTCAGTAGGGCTAGCCTGGAAAATCCAAGCACTGAATGTGAAAGTGAATGTGTGTTATGTGAGTGCAGTTAAATATTTACAGGATTAATTTAAATCATTCACCTGCTGCCAGTTTTCCTCCAAAGATGGCATTGCTGAGAAGTAGCCGGTGTCATGAACAATCTGGAGCTCCTGGAATATACTATAGCTAGCCAACACATCCATGCTTGCAATGCAAGGGGGAAAAAATATATTCCCTGTTTGCTTTCCTCTTACAAAAAGATAGATCCAGAGTCCCTTTTGAAGTGTTTTTTTTTTGTGGTAGCGTTTATTACAGTCAATGGAAAGCCAAGGCAGCAGAAAAAGCCAAGGCAGCAGAAAAAGCCAAGTGTTGATCAATCAAACCCAAGCATGTGAAAAATAAGAATAATGGTTAATATATATATTTAAAAAATAAAAATAAAAAAAGGCAAAAAATATAAAATAATGAAAAAGTCAACATCCAGTGCACTTTGGGGATGCCAGAAATCCTCTGCCAGGCTGTGATCACTCCAGGGCTAGTACCAGGAAGAAAGATGCAAACTCACTGACATGAAACTGCCATCTATTTCTGTACTACTGCTGCCTGCTCCTGGATGCAATCTTTGCTCTCTATTTTAGGAGGAAGGGGGGGGGGGTGAAGAAGTGGTTGCATTTTTTATTCTCCCCTCTCGCGATTTTTTTTTTCTCTCCCCCCCTCCTCTTTCTTAAGAGACTCTCTCCCCCCTCCTCTTTCTCCAGATCTGGCAGATGAGTGAGCTCCTCCCCCTTTCCCTCATTGCCTCCCTCTCCTCTCCCCTCTCCCCAATGCGCAGCCGCGGAGAATTCTTGGAAGAAACTGCCACTCAGGGCAGCCTGTGACCATGTTAGGAGAACAGGGAGGGAAGGGGTGTGTCTGGGAGAGCAGGGGGGCTGTGATGTCACAGACGACCAATGGGGAGACAAGGATAAGAAGTATGGGCGTGGTTAGGGGAGGGCGGCTGCGTCTCATTGGCTGGAGCTGCCCCTCTGTGCTGCCTTACAAGGCAGTGTAGGGGAGAGCTATTTTTAGAGGGCTATATAAGCAGCGGTGTGTTTAGTACAGAGATGCCTGTGAGAGAGAAGTGTAGTTTGCTGCTGGAAGGAGTTTGCTGCTGGAAGGAGTTTGCTGCTGAGCAGAGAAGAAATAAGCAAAGCTCAGACTTTCTTTCTAAACCTTGTATGGATGCAAACCTTCCATTAAAAAAAAAAATAAAGCAATTAAAAAGTCTTATTTGACCATCAGAGATAGTATGTTTTGCAAACTGTTCATGAAGTAGGCTGCGAACGCGTGTTTCCCAATGAGACTTTAACCTTTTCAGTGCTGGAGGAATTATATAGTGTGTTCCACTAATGATTAAAAGTGGATGCATTGAATGACATTATAATTATGCTTTGTAAGGGTTTTACAGAATAGCCTGAATTGCAGGGGGATATGGTGGTGCAAATGTATTCAAATCCGGATCTCCCACATCAAAGACAGTGCTATTTCCACCTGGTCACTCCCATTATTATAAAGCAGTGGTAGTGTACAAACTCACAACAAAATGACATGAAGGATAAATCCCAATAGGATACCCAGTTATCATTGCTAATAAAGAAAGATCCTTCAGTGGTTGGAAATTCAGTGGGTCAGGTTTTCTTTATCAACATGTTTTGCTGTTCTAGCATTACACATTATGACAAAAGCGACATTATAATACATAGCTTTTAAAGCGGCACTTAAAGCAGGGTTTTTTTTTTTTTTTTTGTGCAGATTTTTCCTTCAAGAGATCTCTTGCCCTTTCCAGCACTTATTATTTTTAAACTGATGCTCTGTTCACGAGATTATAAGTGTTAGAAATATGAAGTGTCCTGGCAGTTAAAATGGATCTGTCCTCAGAGCCAAGTGCAGTCCAAAGATTACCATGGTAAAGTGAGGCTAGAGATGAAGAAATTCATGTTTATTCTAACTAGAAAAACCTTAGGAAAAAAAAAAACCTGCACATGCCCGGACCAAAATACTAACATTATATATGTTAAACTCATCAGCTTCTCAGTGAGGGGGTGGAATGATGATTTAATATATTTATGTATAATGTTATTTATATAGCGCCAACAATGTACGCAGTGCTTTAGAATACAGGGTAAATACATTACAAACACTGGGATAAGTGCAACGGTTAATGACAATATAAGGCAAAGGGAGTCCCTGCCCGAAGAGCTTACAATCTAAGTAGTATGTTGGGAAACTTACAGACAGTAGGAATAAAAGAGCATTATTTAAAGTGCAGTCAGGGAAGGTCAATTGCATCTGGATTTCGTAATAGAGGCATAGAATATGTAATGAGATGCTTCTTGTAAGGTGAATTTTCAGCTGGGCTTTAATCAGTTTAATGTCAGTTTATCATGATACTGTACATTTATTTCCCTCACCCAAGCACTATAGCCAGTGGTTACATGGAGCAATAGCAGGAGAAATGTCTTAGTGCATCTGCTATATATTTGGACACCTCTTGAGATATCGTAACCCTATTTTGCATGAGGTTCCTGAGATCAAGTAGCAGCGTTTTGTCTGTGTTTGTGTACAATTGGAAGCCATTTTGAAACAAAATGGCGGACTGGACCTTTAAAAATTGCACTGATTTTAACCAAATTCGCCAGGATTGTATTGTGTATTAGGTTTCATGGTCTTGAGCTATGGCTCTGACAGACAGACACAGTCTCTTTTATTACCATACATATATACACAGTGTCAGATTTCCCATTAGGCCCGGGGCGGGCAAAAATTTCCGCCCCCATGTAATTTTGCCGTGCTCTCGGGCCTATCGGACCTAATGGGAAGGTACTTAGCTCTGTCTGCTGCCTCCTTGCTGTCACCCTGGTTCTCCTTTGGAATCCCAGCGTCAAATGATGCCGCGCGACGGGACCAACGTTACGTCACGGCGTTGCGTTGCCATGGCAACGTGGCGCCATGCAAAGTCACGTTGGTGACGTCCACGGCGTAATTTGATGCTGGGATTCCAAAGGAGAAGCAGGGAGGCAGCAGACAGAGAGCTAAGTGCCTAGGGGCAGCAGATTTGAAAATCCACCGCTGTATATACACTTATACACAGACACACTATACACACAGACAGATACACATACTGTATTGTATGTCTTTATTTATATAGCGCCAAAAGTGTACTCAGCGCTTCACAAAGAATACAGTACAGGGCATTATAATTATACAATAAGTGCAGCAAAATCAGACAATAGGAAAGGAAATCTCTGCCCCGAAGAGCTTACAATCTAAGAGGTTTAATGGGAAACTTACAGAGACAGCAGGTGAGGGAGTAAGTGCTGTAGATGGCAGTGCTTGGTCACAATGGGTGGTAGGAGTGACTGAGTGTGGGACATTAGCCATTAGGGCAGGCTATTGGGATGCTTGATTTGTGGGGTAAAATTTAAGGAAGGTCAGTGTTAAATGAAAAGGTTAACACCATTTACAGGGGAAGAGGTGTCAGGGAGGCATGAGTGAGATCAGGTGTGTATGTCTGGCTACAGGCCATATTCAATTGAAAAAACTTAGTTAATGTGTACTTAAGTGTAGTTTAAGTGTTGTTAAGGTTTGTAAGCAAGCCCTTTAAAGGTTTGGACATTTGGAAGTTAAGGTGACATGCAATGTTAACACCCCCCTCCAAGCTTTGCTGATGTTATCATACGTGACGTTGCATATCACAAATGACATAACTGATGACATCAAAAACAAAACTATATGTAGCCACTCTACTTTTAGCTCTCAGACTTATGACTATTACTGAGGTGGGGGCCTGAGTCCCCGTTAATAACTTACTGTGCCACATGTGGCCTACAGTCAGGCGTCAAGAAGAATACAGACACGGTATACGGGTGATACAACCGGTTTACTTATCCAATACTGTACGCTGTGATCCCGAGCCGAGGATTACTATACATAGTAGCCAAATACAACACAATCCCCAAATAACGTTGCACGGGTGTGAACCAGTGTCAGTGGTGTATTAGCCACCCACTCCTGGGTGTGTTGCCTGGGTATGTTGACTTGTGATGGTGTCCGCACACAGTGGGAGCTCGTTGTGTACTAACTGTTGCAGGCCTGCACTTCGAAAAGGGTGTTTTGGTACCACTGTGTCTTATAGCCGTTGAGGGTCCCTTCTGATGGCATTATAATTCTCGACCACTGTAGCTCTGCTCCTGCTGCCAGGTGCACACGTGTACTCTCCGAGATCCTTGACCGGACCTGACAGCACTCAGGTCTGCACAGATCTGACTCAGTATGGCCGTTCCCCTTTTTCAATGCTCCTCTCCCTTCTAGTATTGTATTGTATGTCTTTATTTATATAGCGCCATTAATGTACATAGCGCTTCACAGTGGTAATACATGTGGTAATCGAATAAATAACAGATAATATAAATAATAGATCATGGGAATAAGTGCTTTAGACATAAACATAACATTAAGGAAGAGTAGTCCCTGCCCCGAGGAGCTTACAATCTAATTATAGTCCCTCCTCTTCAACAGCCATTATTATTGGCTGCTCTAATGTCCATTACAGTCACATGTCCAAAGCACAGTGGAGAGGAACCTGCCAGGTGGCAGTGTGAGTGTGTGGCTCATCACACAGGGGGTTACATATAGTTTACCCAACAGCATATGAAAAAAAATGACATTAAGAAACTAAAAAAATTTAATTATCCAATTATAAATCTCTGTGTTTTCATTTTTTTTTAGTATTTCTGAGCAACACCGGCTGCTTTTAGCTATTATATAATAAAAGAATGCGTCAATGTGTACCCAACTTTCTGTGCATCAGTTTTAACCTTTAGGACTGAACAAGCAGATCCCATTCAGTGCCAGTGGGTCAGGCTCCCTCCATTGCCACGGACCTTCCGACACGGCCAGATTATGCGACTGTTCTGTGTGATCACAGGATCGATTCTGGTGGCCGGACCGGAGAAGGGGAGAGTCCCTACCTTCAGTGTTGCTCATATTGGAAAAGTCACTGATAACACACCGTTTCCATAAAAATAGGAGCGCCGATCGCAAAAAGCCTGTAAAAAATAATCAAAAGGCCATAATATACAGCATACGTCCTTTTTAGAAGTAAGTAAGGCAATTTTTATGATGTACGCTGTATGTCAATATGACACAGAAGGGATTAGAGCAGCATTTTCCCCTCCTAATTTATTTTAACCCATGCCCTTTTTTTTAACATTAATTTCAGCTCCAAGACCACTTGGTTCCTGAGATACATTCCTGTAAACATAGCACCAGCACTGTCCCTCTCAGGGGAAACAAAATGGCGGCTTAAATCTTCTGTGTTAGGTGTGCCAATAGGAAGCTGCGACATCTTCCGTTGCGGCTTCCTATTGGCCTGCGTGACACAGGAGGCTTTAAACAACCAGGAAGTACTGGCACTAGCTTCTTGGGAACAGGAGGTCCCCAGAGCTGAAATTAACACCTTCATCTCCGGGGAGCCCTTGCTTCCCACCTATGTTAAAAAAAAATGGAAGCCTGTGGGAAGGAACTGCTCCTTCAAACCTAGAATTCCTAGAAACAATCAATTGTATCAAACTTGACAGCTAAATGTTAACGCAGGCGACAATGAACGGAATAGTAAACTAGTCATACACCACATGGGTTGTTGAAGTCTGTATAATAAATACATTGTCGTGTCACTTTGCAGAAGCAACGTTGTATCCCAAACAAAGAGCGTGTTAGAGTAACCTTATGGTTCCAGTATAGGAGTGATAATAGGTAAACATTGCTTAATTACTCTGAATAACACTCACAATTATTGGCCCCTCACTATAATAACTATGCACCTTACAACAACACTTTTCATCTTGGTCTCTCGCTGTGTCATAACGATGCTCTTGAGGCTGGCACTTTTAAAATTATTTGTGATGGGATTAAAAGGTGAATTGAGCGCTTAGTTATGATAGTGAGTAACGTACAAGTGAGAGTCAATGAGCCATGATAGCTATTCCTGTGAACCATAATTAAGACTCCTAATTTAGCCTTGTCTGCTTTATCATTAAATCACAAATGACATCTTCAATTCATTTACATCACCTCCTTCACGATTATGGAATAGCATTTATAATCTAGTAATTAAAGTAGCATGGTTTATTTCATCAGAATATTACACTGTATCTTGAAATACATTTATTTGCTACAAATTGACGCTATTTTTCTGCCAAGTACTGTGTACTTGGGCTTAAACTAGTCTAAAAGTTTTAATTAAAATGAACATACAATTGTAGTATGTTCTTCATTTGCCAGTTCAAGTTGTATTTTCTTTTTGCTCAGGTTTTTGTATTCTAGCTTGCTGGCTACATACAAATAAATACAACTTTGCACAGTGCTCCTTGGTTACGATTATATGATAATGATGTCACCGTGATGTCATCGTCACAAGCGATCTCCCTTAGAAAGCAAGCAGAAAGCCTATTTAACCCTTTGAGAGCCTGAGGTCGGCGGCACCAGAGGACTGACCTATCACGTGACCGCTCCGTCACTGATGACAGAACGAAAGGGCCCTCGTCCTTCCGTTCCACTTCCACATAGAGGGCATTCCGCGAACGGAACGTCCCCTAGGAAAAATGAGCAGGGACATTTACGACATAGTAGCAACGTCTAGAGGGCATCCAAAGGGTTAAAGCAGCAGCTGCCCCCAAATGGGCGTTGTAACAGGGGACTTACCCTGTTCAGAAAACTTGCCTCTAATCCAGCAGTGTGCTGGTTAATTGCTGATTAGAGGTGTTAGAAAAAGCCTGCCTCTGAGACAGGAAGTGAGACTCCTTAGCACACCTGTGAGCTGAACAAGGAGACAGACGTCTTGAGCCTGCCAGAAGAGACTGCACGCTGTCAGCAAGACACAGGGGAAAGTACTTTTAAACCTGGAGAACAAAGAAGCCTTCCCCTACAAGAGACAGATAAGACTTTCCTTTCTAAGACTTTTGGTATATCCGCACATATCAAGATATATGTGTGGGGCTGGGAGACATGCTAATCTAAAGGGAGTTGTGGACTGCATAGGTTTAACTAGAAATACTCCCAAGTGGAACAGAAGCTTTGTTTGACCCCTTATTTGCATACGTTTGGATGTTTTCTTGTGTTAAAGAAACAGGCGCAATAAAAGCCGTATTTAATTTCACCTTAAAACAGTCTCCATTGCATACCTCTGCACATGTCCTCTTACAGACGTATATTATTTTTTTATCTTACTGAATCCGGGTGGGTTCCCTCTGAGCTCTTTCGTGATCCCCTGATGTCCGGGAACCCCCCAGTTCCCCAGATATTTGTCATTTTCTCAGGCCGGCTTGGATACCAAAAAAACTACAAACATGGCCACGGACTACAGACATGGCCATGGGTTCACCAATAGAAAATCGCGATGTCATCTGATGACATCTTAGCTTTTCTATTGGCTGCAGGGCTGAGCACCGAGCACGCAGCCAATATGTGCCTACATATTCTGCCCGCTGGCGTAGTGGTGGCACCAGAAGATCCCCGGATGTCCCAGGACCACGAGGTAAAAAAAATAAATAAACAAAAAACAGCGGTGTGAAATGCTGCTTTAAATCTGAGTTAAGGCATTTTTCATGTATGCAAATGAGATGAATATGGCTACCTATTTCTGAATAAATATTTCTTATTGAATTCAACTGAGTCTAATAAATATCACAGCAATGCAATTTTTTGTAATAGTGTCCCCAAACATTTTTTAAACATATTTTTATTAGATTTTTTAAACATAATTGGAAAGGTAAGGGGTACAAAAAAGAAAAAAAGGTGGGGGGAAGGGGGAAAAAACATTTTGTATCAAATTTCTAACAAGCAATAACAGTCACATTACCTATCATACAACATTTGGTAAACACCATATTTTACACTCGGCACTCCCAGACCCTCTCTCCTTCCGTGGCCATACACCTAGCCAGCATCCCAGGGATCCCAGACCCTATCATACTTCCTTGTGGTATGATTCAGGAATGAGTACGTTTCTCCATTAATTGAACATCATTGACCCTTCTAATAACCTCTCTTCTGGAAGGCGGAAGTATCTTTTTCCACACTACTCTTACAGCGAATCTAGCTGCTGTTAAAATATGCAGAATCAATTTAAGTGTATAGTGGTTTGCATCTTCCATGGGTTTACCCAGAATGATTAGAATTGGATCTAACGGGATCTTGATATCTGTTGCATCTTTTATTAGTTTCAGAACTGTCCTCCAGTACATTGCATTACTGGACAATACCACCGAATATGTGCCAGGCCTCCTATCTGTCCACATCCCCTCCCACATCTATCAGAGGTCCCCGGGAACATCTGCTTTAACCTTTTGGGGGTGTAATACCAACTTGACAAAATGTTATATATATTCTCTTTTGTTACCGTATATATAGAGGTTTTACCTACATTCTCCCATATATCTTGCCAGTCTTCCCTTGTTATTTCGGTCTGGAAATCCAGAGCCCATTGGTCCATATATTTATAGAGTGGGGTATCCTTTTTTTAAATTAGACCCTGGTACAAAGATGATATCAGACCTCTTTGATATTATTTTGTTTTGCCTAGGTCTTCAAATCGTGTATATCTACTGTAGGAAATTCCTCCTCATAAAAACCCTGCTAGACAAAATGTCGGCCCTGTATATACCTGAACAGCTCATCAGTTCCTCAAACGTAATTGGTTTATCCTTTTCTAGCAAATCTCCTACCACCAAAATCTCCAGATTTCAAAACCCTATCCCTGAAAACCCGGGATAATCCCTGGATTGCCGAACAGGGGCGCGAGCCTAGAAGGGGTCGACATAACCTTATACTTCTTTTTTGCCATCTGCCAAATTTTCAGAGTAAATCCAATTACTGCCGGCTCAGGCTGTCTCCCAGTCCCAGTCCCTGAGCCCAACCATAGTAAAGAAGGCAGACCAATCGGGTTTTTAAGTGAGCTCTCCAAATTCACCCAGGCGTTGACCCCTCTTGGAGAGTGCCAATAAACCATTTGTTTCAAATGAGATGCTACAGATGCAGCGGCCATTATTTTAAGGCATCACAGCGCCGTTTTCGTGTGCGCTGCTGTACTCCACGAGGCATGAACGCGGCCAATCGCTCCAGGCACACGTGTTTATCGCGGTTGCTTTGTTTGAATTTTATGGATTGTGTGCAATTAAATGTAATGAAATGAATGAATTGTAATGTGTACAGTACTGTGCTACTGTGTCAATTTCAGGTGTTTAAAAGCCAGAACACTAAAATGCCCTTTTATGCACTCTCCTGCTCTCGCGGTACGGTTAGAAATAATCCCGCGCCATCACATGGGTATTCCGATGTATAAACCACCTGATTCCGTAAAATTATGGCCGCTGCGTCTGTATATAATATTTTAGGGTATTTGGAACTGCATACCACCTCCTTCCTTAGCTTCCATTATAATAGACCTGGCTATTCTCGGTTGTTTGTGTTTCCAAATAAATTGCATAATTCGGTTCTGAATTTATTTTATATTTGAATGCGGGACAGATATTGGTAATGTCTGAAAATAATACAAAAGTCTAAGAAGGATATTCATCTTAACCGCAGTTATCTGCCCTATCCAGGAAATGCAATGAGAATTCCAGGCTTGTCTTTTTTTATCTTTGAGAAAAGGTCAGGGTAATTATATTTATATAATAAATTATAGTCTCTAGTAAGATAAATCCCCAGATACTTCAAATGGTTCTTTTTCCATTTATAATCAAAGTGCCGTTTAAGAACCTCGACCTCCTTTTCAGTTAACGTCAAATTTAGAGCTTCCGACATTCCCATATTAACTTTATACCCAGATAGCTCATCAAACCCCCGGAGGGTGGATTGCAGATTCGGGAGAGATGTCAATGGGTTAGATATAGTAAGAATAATATCATCTGCAAAGAGCGATATTTTATAGCACTCATCTTTTATTTTGATCCCTTGTATGTTTGGGGAGGCCCTGATAGTGGCTGCAAGAGGTTCGATCGTCAAAGCAAAAAGAAGGGGAGAAAGGGGGCACGCCTGCCTAGTCCCATTCTTGATTGTTATCAGATTCCCCTCCCCATCTGGTATCTTCAGGGTGGCTGTTGACGACTGATAGAGGGTGCGAACCCCCTGTAAAAAAGACCTGTAAAATCCAAATGCCTCTAGCGTTATATCCAGAAAATCCCACCTTATCCTATCAAACGCTTTCTCCGCATCTAGGCTCAGCAACATAGCTTTCAGTTTAGACTTGTGTGTCTGGTCAATAACATTAATAATCTTTCTTGTGTTATCTGGCGCTCGCTCACAAATCCCACTTGGTCATAGTGAATTAATCTAGGAAGTATTGGATTCAACCTATTAGCCAAAATGTTACTATCCGCATTAAGCAGTGAGATTGATCCGTATTAAGCAGTGAGATTGGCCTGTAGCTACCACAGCATAAAGGGTCCTTTCCCTCTTTAGGGATCACCACTATGTTGGCCTTCGTCATCTGTGGAGGGATTTGTTTTCCGCTGAGAAAATCATTAAATAGGTCCAACAGACAAGGCCCTAAAATTCCTTTTATAATACAAATTTGAAAGAACATCTGGGCCTGGTACCTTTGATGGTTTTAAAGAGCTGACCGCTCTCCCCAGCTCAACCTGAGTTATTTTTGCATTTAAAATATTATGATCTTCCTCAATTTTAGGAGGTTACAATCTCTCAAATAATCATCAATCTGGGATAGGCCCGGGATTTTAGCATTCAGGGTTGAATTATCTAGATCGTAGAGTTCCGTATAAAATGTAGCAAATTCCTCTGCAATCTTTGAGGGGTTGTAAGTCACTCCTCCACCTGTCATCCTAATAGCGGAAATCGAGGCCCTCGACCTGACCCCTCTAAGTTTGTTTAACAATAAAAGATCTGCCTTATCTCCCTTATCATAGTACGTCTGCTTTGTCCACAAGGGCCTTCTCTACCTCCTCCAGTTGTAATCTCTCAAATTCCTCCCTTGCCTGACTCAGGATTTTATACATTTTCCTCGACGGGTTTTTTTATGGGAGCTTTCCAACTTTATAATTTTTTCCATTAAATATATTTGTTTTTCCATTTTTAATCTCTTTCTATATGATGCTATTGAAATGAGCCGTCCTTTAATTGTGACCTTGTGTGCCTCCCATAAAATTGCTGTTGATTCTACAGATCCATTATTTTTTTTAAATATATTTTTTTATTGGGATGATTGTTATAGACATTTTGTTATAATACATTTTTGACATATCCACTTAAACATTTCTCAGGTTGGTACATGTTATCCAGATAATATTCATATTGGTCCGACACCCTCAGGTTATACAGTCTTTGTATTTATCACATTGGACTTCCGTAGTGCGGTTTTTGTCCAGTGAATTCTAACTGTACCTTTAGTATCATACTGTATGTATCTCAGTCTTTATCCACTATTTATTTATTTTTTTAGTTGAAACATAATCTTCTTTAACCCAAATGAAACTATATTACCCCAGTGTGGCTAAATAGATTTGTAATTACCTTATTAGGCTGAACTCTTCCTTGGCTGGCTTGGGATTCTGACCTCCTTGCGATCATCTAGGAAAGGGACATGACATTTCCTCCTTTGCCTAGCACTCCCTATATACTTTATCTTGAGCTGATTTCTTTGTTATAACCTCTCGTCTTGTCTTACTTGGCAATTGAATTTAACAGATCCATTATTAGTCTAAAAATAATTTTTAAATGAGTCTCCAATTTGTGTACTAATCTCCGGGTAATTTATTAACGAGTCATTCATCCTCCAATGAAATAATTAACTCTTGGCAAATGGTGGGTCAAACGAAACTGCCTCCGGAGCGTGGTCCGACCACGTGATAGGCCCTATATCTGAGTGAACCAATACTTCCAGAATGTTTGGGGTTACAAATATATTGTCGATTCTGGAGTACGAATCGTGTGGGGGCGAATAAAAAGAGTAATCTCTCTGCCCTTTATGTGAGCAACACCAGGCATCTAACAGGCCAAATTATTTGATTAACAATCTAAATTTCTTTACTAGATTATATGTCATTGCAGAGTGTAACTGCCCTGGATGTGTGGACTTATCCTCATCCGGGTCAAGTACCATATTAAAATCACCTCCCAAGATAAGTAACTGTTCTCAGTTATCTCCCATATGTTATCTCCATCCAATGTTTCCCTTAAAAAATCAATTTGTCCTCGTTAGGCGCGTATATATTCACTAATGTAATACAGTATGTAGGCCTGAGAGGAGACCATGGACCACAAGTGACCTCCCTCCTTGGTCTCTCTTAACCTCCAATGCCTAGAATGGGATATCCTGTTTTATCAAAATTGCAACTCCCCCTTTCTTGCTAGTAAAAGACGAATAAAATGCTACAGGGTATGTCCCACTAAAGGTGTTTGGGGGTTCCTGGGTGTCAAAATGCGTCTCTTGCAGAAAAACAATATCTGCTTTCAGTTTCCTAAGTTCTTTTAGAGCCAGTCTACGCTTACTATTGCTATTCAGACCCTTAACATTCAGGGACACTGATTGCAATGGTACTTAACTAGCCATTCCCGGTGTCATATCTCTCTCATGTGAAAGTTGTGCTCGGAAAGATTTTATGGTTGTAGTGGACAAATGGAAAAAAAAGGAAGGGGACTTTCCCAAATCGGGAACTTGGAGAGCAACAAAAACAACAACAATTAGATTATACAATAAGATGAGTGTATCCAGCCACTCCTCCCAATTTTGCGGCCAGGCCCTACGGCGGGCATATGGCCCTAGTGGAGGCGTCGGGCACCCCGTACACCCCGCCCCCACCCACTCTCATCCTCCTGATCACAACTTCACTATAACTTGCTCAGAGTATAAAAACTTAAGGAATAACTAAATTCCTACTAACTAGGGAATATATAAACATATATAACTCTTCGTGATATAGTACATTTAGAGGTAAAGGGGGAAAGAAATCCGAATAAAGATGTACATCACATTTTATCATTTCCATAGAATAGTCAAAAACTGTTAGCGTTGCTTCTCGAGCAATAACAGCTCTTGTCCTTCAATAGAATGTAATATCCTTTATGTCTGTGATCTGAGTACCAGATTGGTGCGCATTCCCCCACTAATCCAATCCCTTAAGACTCTTTGGACCAAAGTCCACTCACCCACCCAACCCAGGGAGTGTTAGGACCTGCTACAGTCATGCCTTGAAAGTGGCAGCAGGCTTAAGACGCGTTTGCCAAAGGGTTAAACGAAATGACCCTTTTTTCAAGAGAATATATAGGTATTGCACTGTGTATTTTTGTCACATTGGAAGTAGCTTTGGGCATCTTTGTCTGTTTTTTGTTGCACTCACCCACTGCTTGGGCCCTCAGTCCACTCAAGCACAAGCGCCACATAAATATCCGCTTTAGCAGACTGACACCCCGGCAATGGGCAGCTGATCCAGATTCACAGATAAAGCTATCCCTACAATAGAATATCAGGGGTTTAAAAGAAAGCGGAGAGAAAACAGAAAATAAACAAACAAAACCACAGTTCTGAGGTAGAGTTCTTTGGAGCGCCATGGAGTGCCGGTCAAAGACAACCGCAGACTCATACTGGATCCTCCAGGAATCGAGTGGACAATAGATGATCCCAGCGGCACCCTCTCAAAAATACAACCGGATCTGGCTCTTTCCTCCCCGGGCCATCGCCTCCTCGGGCTATCGATCATCCTCTGTACTATCCCCTCGAGATCCTTGCTGCCATCCATCCTTAAGATTCCGACCTAGCGTTGACAGAAAGGAAGCAGATTCTTCAGGATAACGAAGCGATACCTGTCTCCCTCCATGATTAACAATAAGACACCGGGAAGGCCCATCGATAGCGAATCCCCTTCGAATTAGAATTCCTGGAGACTCGCTGTCACCGGTCGCAGTCCTCTTCGCCTTTCTATTGTCAGCCTGAACAGATCCTGGAAAATCTGGATAGAGTCATTTTCAAAATCAATTGAGCCTCTATTTCTGCAACCCTTCATAATCTTATCCTTAGTTGCGTATTGATGAAGCCTCAGTACCACATCTCTACTTCTTTTGGGGTCATCAAATCTCAGACCCAGCGTCCTGTGAGCTCTGTCCATCAACAAATCGCTATCTTGTAGTTGGGGGTCAATTGACAGGAAAAGCCTCTTGAGATATGGCTGCAGGGCTCCCGCGGACACCGTCTCAGGGATATGGCGGATTCGTAGTGACGAAGTTGAGACATTAGGGGATCTGACATAACAACATTAGAGTCAAAGCAGCCATTTTGTCTGACTATTTTTGTTAGCCATCTTGTTATTGTTCTAGTCCTTGTCTGTCAATTACGTTGTAATGTGCTGTGCTTGTGTCTTCCATTTTGTCTTCTGTCTGTATGAAAGCTGCATGAAAGTTATAGTGGGTTAAAAGATTTTTCGCTCTCAGTGTTTACCAGCTCTGACCAGCCCAGCTGCAAAAGAAGGGAGGTGGCATACAGCCTTGAGGAGTGAGATTAGAATTAGAGAAGAGTTCTCACATTTAAGTGCCAGGTAAAGTCTTGAGAAGTGAGATCAGAATTAGAACCAACTTCTCAGCATTTGAGTGTCCGGTGGACTCAGAGATAGAAATCATTTCTCACATTCAACCCCTTAAAGAATGTATGTATCATTTCATTTTTGTTATGTATTACAAGATTATCTCATTTTAGGTGACGCACACTTCCATCATTTGTTATGTATTGCAAACTTACATCAGTTTTATCATCGTTATGTATTACAAAATGATGTCATATTTAGTGATGTGCAAGCCCCCCCATAAAGGGGTGGAGCTTTAGGTTTTAGCGTATAAATATATGGCATATCGTGTTATTGGGAGAGAGCTTTTTTTCAAAAGCTGTCTCCGTTGTGCACTTGACTTGAATAAATTCACGTGTTATTCAGTTTCAAAATAACCTCAGACTGTGTTTTTTATTTACGCTTTTCTCAGTAGATTCTGCCTTCGTTCTCTAGATCACCTATACCATTTCTCATGGCTCTTATCTCTTCGCTGAGTCGCAGGACCTCATCGTCAGTATTTACCTGATTTTGCAAGCAACATCCATTTTGTTTTTCAGTTCTGTGGTTCTTTTGGCCAGTGAGAACACTTCTGCATTAAATTCAATCACAGCTCTGTCCAGGGCTAGCTGGAAACCAGCTTGCATTTCTTTAAGCATATTCTGCAGGCCTTGCTTGGTTATCACGGTATCTCCCCCTGCTATGCCTCTCTCCCTCTCTGCAGACGCACTCACCTCTGTGTCTCTTTCTGGAGTGGCTCACTCTGCAGCTTTTCTCTCTCTCATGCCTCTCTCAGCCATATCTCCCTCTGCTCCAGCAGCTTGTTTATCACCCTCCCGGTCGGAGCCTGAGGACACGCGCTCCCGTGCGTGCGCCTCTGCGCCATCTTTTTGTTCCTTTTTTTCAGCCGTTGCTGTCTGCCCATGACCGAATCGGGACAGATCGGGGGTCCCTATCCTCCTGTCTTTTTTGGGCAGAGGCATCTCTGCGTGTTCCCCTGCTTGTTGCCGCAACCCGCGGGTCTCTACATGTTGCCGATCAGGGGCTATACTGAAATATAGTAGGCGGGATGCACAGAGCTCACTCAACAGGCGTGCATACGCGTTGACATCATGCGCGTGCCCCCATAGCGTCAAATTTTAACGCAGCTATAGCGACATTTAGTGAATCTAGCCCTATATGTAACATTTACATATGCCTATAACCTATATTATCTTTAACTGTGCATGCAATGCCTTGTATATAATGTATAACCCTGTTCACTTAATGTAACCATGTATTTGTAACCATGTATTTGTCATCATAACTCTGTGCCCAGGACGTACTTGAAAACGAGAGGTAACTCAATATATTACTTCCTGGTAAAACATTTTTTATAAATAAATATATAAATAACATATCTTGCCCTCCCCTCTGGCAGTGAAGTGGTTAAGCACACAATGTATTTATTTTCTGTGTGCTAAAAAAGAAGCTAAGAAGAAATCCATCTTAGCAAACAGTTGTAGCTCTACTTTCAAAGCCTGCTAGAATCTTCTCTTTGGCTCAGAAGGTTTTGGACACGAGAAACTGTAACTGTTCCTAATAATAGCAAACGCCGTTTTACCACAATTTTGGAAGAAATTCCTAGAAAATGAGTAAGCACAAAATTCCATAGCACTTATACAGCCTCTCAATGTGGTCAGTCCTTTTCTGTACAGGCAGAGTGGATCCAGCTACACAAAAATTGATCCAAAAATTGAAATCGCTGCATTGAAACCATTGAACATAATAGCTGCTGAAACATGCTATGTGTATGTATAGCGCCATCCATGTACATAGCGCTTCCCTGCAGTAACACACGTGACAAAATAATAGGATACATAATGGGATACATTACAGAAATAGAAGTAAAGGAATTACCTCCCTAAATGTATTAGGAAAAGGTGCCCCTGCTCCAAAGAGTTTACAATCTAAGCGCTAGACATTCTCAGGGGAATAGGACCCATGTATTTAACCCTCTAAGTGCCAGAGGGCCACGGGCCCCTCCGACACACCCGATCATGTGACCACTTCTGCGACTGAATAGGGGGAGGAGTCATCCCCCTTCCATTCCCAATCGATGTAGCTTGTGTCAGTGCAGGAGCGATCTTCCTTAGAAAAACATGCATTTTTAAAAAAAACGTAGCTACTACCTGAGTGCCAGACCTAGGGTGACCATATTTGTCACGGAAATACCGGGACAAATGCCACGCATGCGCGATGGCGAGCATCGACTGCGCATGCGAGATTGGCTTTTGACGGCCGCTTATGTGCATGCACAATCGTTACTTACCAATGGCTTGAGCGCATGCGTGATTGGAGGTTGTCGGGTTGCATGAGCGTCCAGCAAGTGCCAATTGCGCATGTGCACAAGTGACCGGCAAGCACCAATCACGCATGCGCGGCTAGTGCACAGAATAACCGGGACAGTGGGCAGAAAAGTTGGGACCCGGGGAAAACAGCCAAAAAACGGGACTGCTGGTTGCCGTAGTCAGACCCCATGATTACATCTTGGGGTACGCAAAGGGTTAAAGTACTGTCTTACCATTTCTGCATTATATACCGTGGGAAGGAGAGGGGAAGGGGGAAGGGAAGGTAAGTAAACCTCTGCTCAGCTAAAGTTTATAGAGTGATGTAGATAAGGTGCTGGACTGAGAATTGTAATAACAATACACCAAAAGAGAAAAGAACTCAGTAGATAATAGCACTCAATTATCGCTAGTGTAGTGTGTCAATCTTAAAATTATCTTTATTTAACTAAACTATTAATATAAATGGTGCATACAAGGGTATATAAAAATACATCATTCCACAGTGTGTCTAATGACTGGCGTAATACCTGAAATAGCGAGTCGCTACCACTGAATAGACCCATATTGTCAGTCTCAGAATGGAAGTGTCAGCTGCTGTAGTAGGATAAATAACTACTTGAGTTCCCCCCTGGCCAGGGAGAGGAATAAGATGTTATAAGGCTGAGTTCTTTTCTCTTTTGGTGTATCATTTCTGCATTATGCAGCAGCACAGAAGCATGTTACAGAAGTGGTTACAGATATGTATATATCACTGTGTTTTTTAGTGTCTATCGTCTGGATTCAATATACTCTGAAGCGGCCATTCTAATATTAGCTGCCGAAACCTCCCATTGACATGGGAGTTTTTCGACAGATAATAGTGTATCAGGCACTTCGGAACATACTGTATTTCCCCCTCTGTGTGTGTGTCAGTGTACGTGTACTGTGTGTACATCCGTGTCTTTGCATGTGTATCAGGGTGTGTTAGTAAATTTGTGTAGTGCAGTCAACCGCCTGCGCCCCTTCCTCTACCAGGCTTGCTACGTCCAAAACTCTCCCACTCAACAAAAGTGACACCATCACGCTCCCCCCTCCTCTGCTCAACCCGTCCCCCACTCAACCCTCCCCCTGCTCCCCAAACTCAACAACGCATCCCCGTCCCCGCTCAACAACCCAGCCAATGTCAATGACTTCAGTTCCTCAGTCCCATGAAAGTATTAGGGGTGAGGAAGAGTTATAAATGGCATAGGGGCCCATTCACTGCCGTTGGAGCCCGCAACGCAGATTTGTTTGTTGCAATCAAGACACCTCTGTAATTTCACCGAAAAACGTCTTAAGAATTATACCTGAACCACTATCCCTGCCACTGAATTGTTTAATCAGTCTTTGCCCCTAGCAATAACATTATGTGTTATCGTGTGAATAGGCTTCTTTAAGTTTTATGCTTGTGACGTTAATAAACATATGTTAAATGCTAAAAAAAAAAAAATGATCATGTTAGGGAGGTGTTAAATAAGGAGATTTATTTTTGCATAAAGGGTTAAATCACCTCTTTTTTTTAACCCAATGTGATTCAGGACCCTCTAGCAGAAAAAGAGTTAATAAAAAACCTTAACATTGAGACTCCCGTATGCCCTCTATGAATGGCCCCCTCAAATTTCAACATAGGGTTACGACTTATGTCAAAAGATTGGCTAATGGGTTTCATGACTTCATGTAATATTATGGAGTAAACTTGAGTTCCTTTTATGACATTAAACTTCGCAGAGTGATTGTAAAACTCAGTGAGCCAATGTGTGTGTTCTTTCTTCATTAAGGCAGTAAAAATCCACTCTCTCTTGGCTGTTAAAGTGATATGTTTAATTTTATCAATCTTTTTTTGACACATTTTAAAGCTTTTTCTAATTCCAATTTAAATGCTTCAAATTCTTGTATAGTGTACTAGTTTAAAATTATTATATTATTTTTTTAAATGCCTTTACCTTTCGTTTCCCATCCTAATTTCATACTTCCGTGTCAAATCTTCCGGCATTTTGTCATTAATATTGATGTAAAATAAGTTTAGCGGAAAAGACCTTGAAATGGAGTAAAATCAATGGAATTCTAGGGTCTGGGAGGCATTCATCTCTCATTTAGTATGGTGCAATAACTAGCCCAGTTATCTCTACCTTTATATTTATTAATATGCCCTTAAACAAGATGGGCTCTTTGCATACATGGAAGTTGGTGCAACAAGATAATGAAATGCTTATTACTTCTATTGATATGTATATAGGTAGAAAAAAAAGAGTCAGAAAGTTTATTATAGGCATGTGTTGAATTCAGATGTGTGAATTCCCAAAAAAACATGTTGATGGGTTCTTGTGATCTCAACACATTTGAAACAACATTTTACAGCCAAAAACTGCTTATAGCTAGTATGGCACATTGGTGTTGTAATGATTCATTATTATTATCTTTTATTTGTATGGCACCAACATATTCCAAAGGGCAGTACAATGTGGGAGGGAGGACAATAACGTGTGACAAAAGAGTACATATATGTTAAGACAAACCGAGACAATATGAAGGGAGTCCCTGACCCAAGGATCGTACCATCTAGAATGCTAATCTAATTGCTGAATTTAAGAAAACGTGCTTTCTTCATCGGGTGATGAGGTTGTGGCTTTCTCTTGGTGACCCCGTCGGCCATATTGTTCTCCTGGGTATTCGTGTCCTGGAGATTTTTAGCGGTACTTGAAAACAGCACAGGTGAACTCCTCAGGACTCCCAAACTAATCTATATGTGACTGCACCCTCGATGTACGCATGTTAAAACATGTAAAGATACCCAAAGGGACATGTTTACTAAGCTGTGACATCTGGCACAGGAAGACACCATACAGCCCATTTACTCAAATAGACCATAAGGTGTCTTCATGGGGGTGATATGGGCGATATGGGTAGTGGTGGGATTGAGCCGGTTCGCACCGGTTCATGCAAACCTGTTACTAAAATTTCACACGTTCGCCGAACCGGTGCTTAATTCTCTCACCTGTCCGGGCGGCGGACGGCGCAATATGGCCGCGCTGCGTCAAATGGTGCCGTGCTGCCATGCCAATGGGAATGCATCACGTGATGCTCCATTGCTATGGCAACGGGATGCTACGTGATGTCATGACGTTACGCGGCGTTGCGTTGTCATGGCAACGCGCGCCATGTGATGCCACACAGCCATATTGAGAAGATTTGCAGGGGGACATGCGATGCCGGAGCATGCTGGGAGATGCCACCCACCACCCGTCGCCCAGACAGGTGAGGGGGAGAAGTGAGGGGGACTGGGGGAGCTGCGAGGGGGAGATCTGGGAGAGATGTGAGTGGGAGATCTGAGGGAGATGTGAGGGGAGATCTGGGAGAGATATGAGGGAGAGATGTGAGGGGAGATGTGAGGGGAGATCTGCGGGAGATGTGAGGGGGAGGTCTGGGAAAGATGTGAGGGAGAGATCTTGGGGAGATGTGAGGGGAGATCTGAGGGAGATGTGAGGGAGAGATGTGAGGGGAAATGAGGGAGAGATGTGAGGGGGAGATGTGAGGGGGAGATCTGAGGGAGATGTGAGGGAGAGATGTGAGGGAGAGATGTGAGTGGGAGATGTGAGGGAAGATCTTGGGGAGATGTGAGGGGGAAATCTGGGGGAGATGTGAGGGGGAGATCTGGGGAGATGTGAGGGAGATCTGGGAGAGATGTGAGGGGGAGATGTGAGGGAGATCTGGGAGAGATGTGAGGGGGAGATGTGAGGGGAGATCTGGGGGAGATGTGAGGGGGAGATGTGGGGGGAGATGTGAGGGGGAGATCGGGGGAGAAGTGATGGGGACTGGGGGAGATGTGAGGGGGATATCTGGGGAAAAGTGAAGGGTAGATCTAGGGGAGATGTGATGGGGACTGAGGGAGATGTGAGGGGGACTGAGGGAGATGTGATGGGGACCGAGGAGGAGATCTGGGGGAGATGTGATGGGGACTGGGGGAGTTGTGAAGGGGAGATCTGAGGATGCTGAGGAGGATTGGGGGACATGTGAGGATGATGAGGGGGACTGGGGAGGATGAGAGAGATGTGGGAGAGATGTGATGGGGACTGGGGGAGTTGTGAGGGGGAGATCGGCTGGGGGAGTGGGAGATCGGCTGGGGGAGATCTGGGAGAGATGGGATGGGGACTGGGGGAGTTGTCAGGGGGGAGATCGGGGAGATCTGAGGATGCTGAGGGGGATTGGGGAGATGTGAGGATGATGACGGGAACTTGGGAGGATGATGAGGGGGACTGGGGGAGATCTGATGATGATGAGGCGGGGAAGCTGATGATGGTGATTTTTCACTATGAAAGGGCGGGTAGTTGAGAGAGAACCAGTTGCCAAATTTTTTGAATCCCATCACTGGATATGGGGATATTCAGTTGTGCCAACCTGTGAGGAAAGAGCCCTTTCTGATCGGATTGGCATCCTTTGCTATTCTCTAAACCCTTCTCGCATGTCCACTCCGTGCAGGAAAGGCTTTTATAGAAGCGGTTTCACTCTAGCTCTGCAAATTCGATCGGTTTGACCAAAAAGCCTCCAACTCGCATTTTTTGACAACTCGCTGGAATACTGGTAGCTCCGTTTACTGCAGGAGGCGAAACCACTTCAAATAAATCACATTTTAAGCCACACAGCCCATTCCAGGGAACATTAACTGACTTACATTGTATGTGTTATTAAGTATTCTCTTTTCATTGGTGACATTCTACACTACAGTGGGACTCATGATGTACCTTATCCAAATAATATGCAATGTGCAAATAAAACAAAACCCCTAGAGAAATATCAATACACAACAAAACACAACATATCATCCTAAATAATATTATTATTATTAATAATAATAATAATATTGATTAATATTATCATTAAATAGAAATTCAGAGGTTAGGGATGTATGTGTTGGAGAACAATTAATGATAAGTTCTCTATTGATGTATCCTTGCTATTTGTGACTGTGACTTACCTTCTGGACCACCTTCAGCCTCCTGATTCATTCTTCTACAAGGTAAGTTTAACACGTGTTAAAGTAGACATGACATTTTTAAGAAGAACTCTGTTACTTATAGTTCAGTAATTGTATATTTAAATTGAAATTGTTAAATTTTACAATGCATTAGTAGCAGCTTCGGAAAGACACCTGACTCATTAACCAGCCTCATTATATTCCAAACACAGGGAAAGTAACCTCATAGGAGAAATAAGGGGAGCACCGCAGGTAGGATAAAGCAGCAGGACAGACGGCATACAAAGTATGAAAAAATCCAGTTTATTGAGTGGGGACTAAGAGAGACATCCACAAAAATAGGACAACCAAGTCACTCTGACTTTATCCTACCTGCGGTGCTCCACTTATTCCTCCTATGAGGTTACCTTCCTTGCTATCTACCATTCACTCGGATACACGCCTAGTGGAGCTTCTATTTTCAATCAAGATTGGATGTATACTCTATGGAGCTTCTGTCTCAACTAACAAGGAGTTACCTTTGGAGTTATACTGTGCTAGATAGTATTGTTATAACCCATATGCTCTAAGTAGTCTTATCTAAATGTGGTGGTGAAAAGGTGCACATTATCTTATGATCGTTGTGCTTCCCCAATACTCCATAAATCCCATTTATGATTTAAGCCAAAGGTAGAGGCGACTACAATTATATGAGCTAAGGATAATTAATACAATACTTTCCATGCTCTTAACATATGAGCAATATGCACAGATTCATATCATTACACTCCAATGAACATTATGAACTGCTCCCACTAAAGGATTTTAAGAAGATATTTGACTGACATTCTCTACCTGTATATTGTGCCTTTTGCACCGATAACTGGACTTTGTCTGTTCGTATATTCCAAACACATCTTGGTTCTTTGGTGTAGTAATTCTTATTGTGTGAAAGTATTACTGGTTACTTGTGTGAATGTGTCATGTACGTTGATATATCAATTTTGGGTTTCTTCAGAATCCAAAGCACGTGACCGCCCTCAATACGCACTATTGACTAAGACGTGAAATCTAGGCATCTTTCATGACCAGTTTAACCAAAAGTGCCAATCATGATGTGTAACTTCTTCTTACATACTGCATGTTGCAATTATATAATGGTGCTGTGCAAATGTGACTTTAGACATTGCTTGTTATAATTATTTGTGTTGAATTTGTAGAACATGTATATTAGAGTAAACCTGTGATAAAAAGTGACCCCAAAAAATATATGCGCTCCTTTTTTTTTTTTTTAGAAAACTTTATAATTAACTCTATAACTTTACCAAATATAAACATTAGGCACTCTAATGATGGTGCCTTTGGTGTTGCCTGTAATGGTGACGTTGCTCTCCACATTGCCTAACTAGTCCGCTTGGTCTATGCGAGGACAGCATGGATGTGGAGGGCCTTGATGATTGGTCAGAACGACCTCTGGCCACCTACCGGGATGGTGTTGTTAGTTGGGCTGAGAGGGCACATCACCTCTATGGCCTGCTGCAGTACACAAACCAGCTGGTCTGCCTGACTGGCCAGGATATTCATGATAGTTCGGCCCATGGCCATAATCTCGCCATCATGATGCCGAGAGCCACAAATCATTCAAAAAGATAGAAAGAAAACAAGCACGACCTGGTTTTAGAATTGGTACACTGAGACCTTCTTGTTTTTTTTTTAATTATTATTACATATAATTTCTAAAAGGACTTTAAGTAGAGCACGGAATTTTTTCTTTATGTAAGCCACAAATCATTGTTCGCAGATAACGGCTTTCCTGATGTCTCTCAAAGCGATGCCGGTGCTGAGATGACACCATGCCTCACTTCCGAGGTAGCACACGGTGCCCCACCTGGGGTGCCTAATGCCGACGGCATTGGTACCACCGAGGGTGGCTCTGCTAATCGTGCCACATCCATGGCCTTGCCAGCATCGAATTGTGAGGGCCCTGTGTACTGGTAAGATTGAAAATAAGAATATCGCTGTTTAGATGTGAGTATGTGACTATAGAATAACCTGTAACCTAGTCCAACTACTTCCGTGTCCATTGCATGGTCTAACCATATTTTTGGCCTGAATATAGAAGCATTATTAATTGAGCTCTCCAAAGATTGACTTAGTACAAACTGACATTATTTGTAACGTGAGTTTGAGACGTTAAAGCCATAGCACACCCTGCAGTCAATGTGTTTAAAAGATGTGTGTTTGAAACTTCTTATTCAACAAACTTTTTGTTCCCATGAGCACTTCACTGACAATTAAGGCTACTAATGCCTGTGAACAATAACGGTATATGATATTGTATTTTTATAAGTGAGCACCACTGTCTAAAACCTTAACTTAACGTTCTAGAGCAGCGGTGCGCAAACTGTGGGGCGCAATATTATGTAGGGGGGACGCGGGCTGCTTGCAGGGAAACCTGGGGGTGGGCAGAGCTGTGCACGGGTGGCCAGAAGCTCCGTGCTGCTGCTTCTATGTGTCTGTGTTTTGCAGAGGGGTTGGGGCTTCTCTCTGCACACAAACAGCCCCTCCTTCTCTTCCTGTCTGCTTCCCGCACCAGTTTTCAGCAGCATGGGGGGTTGGGGGATCGGAGCATGTCGCCCCCCCAGGAGAAAGTGTATGTATTTGTGTGTGTAATTGTATTTGTGTGTGTGTGTGTGTGTGTGTGTGTATTTGTGTATGGATTGAGTGTGTGTGTGTGTGGGTGGGGGATTGAGTTTGTGTGTGTGTGTGTGGGGGGGGGAATTGAGTGTGTGTGTGTGTGTGTGTGTGGGGATTGAGTTTGTGTGTGTGTGGGGATTGATTGTGTGTGTGTGGGGGGGATTGTGTGTGTGTGTGGGGATTGAGTTTGTGTGTGTGGGGGGGATTGAGTGTGTGTGGGGGGGATTGAGTGTGTGTGTGGGGGGGGATTGAGTGTGTGTGTGTGGGGGGGGATTGAGTGTGTGTGTGGGGGGGGATTGAGTGTGTGTGTGTGGGGGGGGGATTGTGTGTGTGGGGGGGGATTGTGTGTGTGTGTGTGTGTGGGGATTGAGTGTGTGTGTGGGGATTGAGTGTGTGTGTGGGGGGGGAATTGTGTGTGTGTGTGGGGATTGAGTGTGTGTGTGTGGGGGGGATTGTGTGTGTGTGTGAGGGGGGGGGGGATTGAGTGTGTGTGTGGGGGGGGATTGTGTGTGTGTGTGTGGGGATTGAGTGTGTGTGTGTGTGGGGGGATTAAGTGTGTGTGTGTGTGTGTGTAGGGGGGGATTGAGTGTGTGTGTGTGTGGGGGGGAGGATTGAGTGTGTGTGTGGGGGGGGATTGAGTGTATGTGGTGAGTGTGTGTATGTGGTGATTGATTGAGAGAGTGTGTGTTGTAATGCAGTGGTTTGCAAACTGGGGGGGCAATGAGGCGCAAGATTATTTAGGGGTGCGCAGGTGGCGTGCAACGAAAACTGGGTGCGCGGGCCGGCAGACGCTGTGCGCGAGGGGCGGCCAAGAAGATGTGCACGGGCGGGCAGCCAAAGATGTGTGCGGGTGGCTGAACAGGATAGTGCAGGTGGCGGCCACGTGATGGTGTGTGTGTGCGCACGCGCAGGGGCTTCGGAGGTACGGGGAGGAGCACGCCCGAGCACGGTGAAGTCAAACGCCCCTCCTTCGGTGTCTGCCCTGCAATAGCGCTGTGTTCCTGCTCTCCTCCGCTGGCAACCTGCTTCGCTGCGATCCTCTGCAAGTGAAAGGGTAGGCTGCACCTATATCAATCATACTATGAATGTACAGAAATAATGTAAAAAAACTGTGAAAACACAACATTGAAAACGGGAAAAAATAAATAATACTGTAGGTAGGAGTTTGGATGACAATGGGGATAGCAAGACAAAAAGCAGGGAGGGGAAGGAAGAAAAAAAGGGGGGGGAGAGGGAAGGGAGGTAGCAAAGAGGTGGATGAATGCCCCCCCCCAAAGGATTGCCTTTGTGCACGTACGCTTGGCGCTTGGGGAGACAAACAAAATTGACATTGATGTGCGCTCAGCAGCA
Organism: Ascaphus truei; assembly: GCF_040206685.1. Taxonomy (NCBI): domain Eukaryota; kingdom Metazoa; phylum Chordata; class Amphibia; order Anura; family Ascaphidae; genus Ascaphus; species Ascaphus truei. The sequence continues at coordinate 56,974,693 of NC_134489.1, read as the reverse complement.
GTCAATACACACACACACGAACACACACAAATAGCCCCGATCCACGCTTGCAAAATTATGCAGGACACCCAGTGCTCATGCTTGGAGAGTTGGTGAGCGTGGACGCAGCCTAATTTTGCAAGCGCGAGCTGTTGAAATATGTAAGTATTTAAACATATTTGGATTTATATTGTATACCGTTTAATAAAGGGGGTTTTATTTTTTTTTCATGTGATTTTGATTACATCAGGCAGGGGGGGCCTGAGAAATTTTATGGATGAAAAGGGGGGCTCGGCATAAAAAGTTTGCTCACCCCTGTTCTAGAGAGTAGAGCTGCACAGCAGCAGGAATTGCATATGCTGTGTGCACATTCAGTGCAGTCCTGCTGCTGCAAACGTGTAATCCAAAAAAGCAAATAGCCCACCAGTCGTAATATAGAGAAATACAAAGAATTTCTTAGAGAATCAAGTCATCAGGGCAAAATTACAGCTTCACCAAGTCCTGATGAAGGTGACATTTTGCACATAACCGTTGATTCTTTAAGAAATTGTTTGTATTTCTCTATATTAAGACTGATGTACTGGTGTAATTTTCTTTTTGTATTTTTTTACTACCGTACCTTGCCATTTTGTTAGGCCCCTCTTTCTGACATGATGGCATTGCATTTTGAAAATGTATCGTATAGTACTACTACATCCAGTACAATCCCATCTATGTATTTGTGTGAATGTATAAGTTTCCTTACAAACTATATGAATGCAGGGTCAGTAATGGCTAAATGTTCACATTCACATGTGTTATGATGTGATTAGTTTAGAGGTGATGCCGGAGTAATGTACACCACTGAACATTGTGTTGAGCCATGACCTTGAATCACGATATTGGGCCATAAAACCTTTGTACCTTGATTCATGTCATAGTACTCACCTTGCTGAGGGTCGGATTCACTGTGCCCATGTCCCTGTCAACAGATAGCATTCAACCCCTCCTCCTTTTGGCACTCTTTCCTCTTAATATCCGAGAACCTCTTTTTGCAGTTCTCCGGACAGTGGAGGAGACCTGATCTCCCCCAAGATCTGGGTCTTCTCAGAACTTTTGGTCCTGGCTGCAGATAGGAGCTCAAAATGTTGAAATGCTGTTACTGTAGGTGTAAATGTCATAGAAATGCAATAACTATTCAAACATGTGTATGTGTCTGTTTTACAGATAGTGTGAGTATCTGTGGCACATAAACAGACACCAAAAAGAGGGGAGACCCAAATAGTTAGTCTCTCCCCCCCTTTAGGTTATTTACTAAGTCAGTGGTTCCCAACCTTTTTTCTCTCGAGGCACCCCTAATCACAGTGCTCAGTTGCTGAGGGCCCCCCACAACAGGACAGTCAGTGATAGAAAACACAGGACAGTCAGTGATGGAAGACACAGGACAGAAATTAATGTGACAGAGACAGTCCGGGACAGAATATTACCTTTGTGGGAGGCCTCCGTGTCCCACGACGGAGAGGAGCTGGAGACCCACGGCCGGATGGGGAAGTTGGGCCCGACTTCCGCATCAGCCGAATGCATGGGGAGTTGGTTAGAGGGCCCCATAGCGGAGGAGAGCTGGGGCCGGGTCCATAGGGAGGCCCAAAGTGGAAGTTGGGCCCGACTTTTGGGCGGGCCAAACGTCTAGCATCCTCTGGCCATGCTCCCGGCACACTAATCCCTGCTCTCTCTCCCCCTCCCCCCTCCCCGTAGGTGGCCCTGCTCACAGAGTACCACTTCATGCTTCTTCATTTTAACACGGCCCCTATAAGCTTATGCCTGCCAGATTACAGAGCTTTTTCAGCAGAGCCTGGGTTAAAGACATATAACCAGTATAACCTACTGACAGATAGCACACACAAGCTCACATAATGAAAATCACTTTTAGCTTCATACATAGATGACCCAAAGACCTTATGAAATGTACTCGGGTTACTATGTTGCTGCTGATGTTGCTATGGTTGGTAACTATGGAAACCTGAGTGATATTTTTGAGGCTTTGGACCACACCATTCAATAAGGATGGAAACATTCTTTCATCACTGGGCTTTGACCTGTCAATTGTTTGTGCTTTCTGGATGAGTCAGGCACAGTAATGAGGTAATGTCCCTAATTTGACTCTATACATGTGGACTCACAGGCAGATACTCTCATTATATGGGTTCAGGGCTGGTTCCTTTAGGAGGTTATTATAACCTGTTCTCATGGTGCCTACAACAGATTCTATGCACAGCGCGGACCTTCCAGCTCTCACGGATTTGGATTCAGCTGATTTATTAATATGAGAAGTCTCATAGACTTTAATAGAATCTAACTGTCAGAAGTTAACACTCTCCCATTAACCCATTCTATGTGTTGCCAGTCTATCTAGAACTGAATGGGTTAAATGTTATTTTATTGGAAGAATGATTTATGACATATAATTATTATTATTGCTTCTTATCCTCTTTAGTAAAAGAGGAGCCTGTGCAGTATCTGCTATCTTAACCCCTTCAGTGCCAGAGGGTCCTGGCCCCTCACACTAGTGATCCTCGCTTCCTTCTTCAAGTAATTCATTTAGTTCTTGTTCAGTGCTCCTGTGGAGAGCTGTTTGCGAACCCCCCTAGATAACAGGCAAACCCCCGATGATGTACAGAGTACCTTAAAACATTGAGTGCCAGAGCGGCCATGGCACCTCCAGCCCTGCCTCCAATAGCGGTCAGGGGACCGCGGGGGCCATTTAGCAGAAAACGGAAGAGGAATCCTCCTTTTCTGCGCTGGGCAGATCGCGATCTAATTGGGGGGAAAAAGTCTCAGTTGTGCTTCATATAGTCACTACATCATGGGGTCCCTGGAGTGCCATTGTTTATTTATGAATCTAGTTAAAAAGTTGTTTAAAAAATGCTAGGTTACCTAGGTATATTATTAATAGCAAATTATATGGGTAATCAGCCAGTATATTTTAAGAGGGTTGTGCTACTTTTTTTTTTTAATGTGTATCAATGATCCCCTTAAGAGATCCTTTATATAACATATAACCTTTCTTAGCATTGCAATGAACTGAAAATTATCCAATGAAAATAGAATTTATCACTGGCCATCAAAAATGAGAATCAGAAGTCATTAGTAGAACCTTCGAGAGAAACAAGCTCAGTGTAATGGTTCTTCTGTGACTGAGGACAATGTATTTGTTGAGTGTTGACACATAACCTTCGGATTCCTGTAACTTCAAGGTTCCTTCTCATCGGGGGACCTATCCAGTTTCATCCTATATTCCCTTACTGAGTGTACAGTTATTACTTACAAAATGACATTTATTATGAACCATATACTGTAAACCTCTTCTTGATCACCTCCTGGAAAAGTTTGCTATTTTAACCCCCTTCTGCTACCACTGAGGCAAGTAACGCGTGGCACAAATGAGGCAGTTAACCCTTTCCCTGCCAGATGCATTGCTTTTGCAAAAGGGATAATCCAAGGGGGTTCTCAACGCCAGTCCTCAAGACCCCCCAACAGGTCAGGTTTTTAAGGATAGCCCTGCTTCAGCACTGATTGAGCCAGCTGCGCTGAAGCAGGGATATCCTGAAAACCTGACCTGCTGGTGGCCCTTGAGGACTGGAGTTGACAACCCCCGAGTTAATCCCAATGGCTCTTTCCCAATCACATCAATAAGTGGAAACGGAAAATGAGCATATGTACGAAACTTGTCAAGCAGGTTTGATACATTTACAATATCTCGGTGCGCCTCCCCAAAAAAGGAAAAAAATAATTAAAAAAAATATGATTTCTGTGTGCCAAAAAAGGCATTTGCGATTTTTATCTGACTTGGAAACTTAAATGTCATGTATACCTTGCCATTAGCAGATCACCTGGGAGTAGATGGGTGGGGAGCTAAAACCATTAAACCAGTGATTTGTAACTGGGGTTCGGCGGGCACCCCTCAGGGGTTCCACCGCTGCCAAGGGTGGGAGAGTTGGGACAACCATCCCAGGCCCGGCGGCACCCCACGCAGCAATGACCTGGTGGCTCCCCAGCAGCAGTAGCAGCCACCTGGTCATTGCGATCCTTTTTCTCCCTCCCCTTGATGGTGCCTGAAGTCGCATCCATCTTCCGTCCAACAGAATGAGGGAGCTGCAGACCGGACCAGCAACACAGGCCTCCTCGCCCCAAGGTAAGAGGTGTGTGTGTTATATGGGGGTGGGGGTTATTGTGTGCTATATGGGGGGAGTTATTGTGGGTTATATGGGGGGTTATTGTGTGTTATTTAGGGGGCTTATTTTGTGTGTTATACCAGGTTATTGTGTGCTTGGGGTTGTTATTGTGTGTATGGAGGATGGGGGTATTGTGTATGGAGGAGGGGTATTGTGTATGGGGAGGGGGGAAGAGAGAAGGAGAGCGTGTAAGGGGGGAATAAAGAGGGGGAAAGTGTAAGGGGGAAGAGAGGGGGAGAGTGTTAGGGGGAAGAGAGACGAGGGGGATGAGAGAAAGAGTCGGACGGGCCGGGGGACAGAATGACGGGTGGGGGGGGGGAGAGAGCTGGGGGGGGTGGAGAGAGCTGGGGGGGTGGGGGGGGGGGAGCAGAGGGTTGGGTTTCCCCAGAATTTCCCCAGAATTTCACAATCTAATTCTAGGGTTCCTTAACCAAAAAAAGGTTGAAAACAACTGCATTAAGTGGTGGTCATCGTTCTTCGAAAAATGCTAAATGATTTCCATTTTTTCAGGTTTTTATCAGTTTTTACTTTTTTTCAAGAGTTGCATTGGTTACTTTTTTCACCTTTTTGTTTAACATTTTTCAATTGTTATTCAAATGGTTTTCATGTCGATTATTATTATTTTTTTAAATATGGACTTAGTCAAAATTGTTACAATTTCCCCTAAAGAGCTGTGAGGTCAGGTTTTTAAGGGTTAGAGGGGTATTTATGTTTATTTATTAATTCTCTGATCTTCGTACAGTATCTAGATCATTCTTTGTTACTTTTGCAATTCCTACTCTTGTCTATGTGTCTGTTTTTCACAAAATATATCAAGTATAAAGGTATCTTTACACTAAATATATGCCTTCCTCTATCTATATAAATATATTTCTACCCTTTCTTTATATGTATTTTACTATCTAGATTTATACCTGTATACTCTATGTATATATGTTTTATTCTATCTATTCATTTATGTGTGTCTTTATACCTTTCCTACATATGTATATTACTATATCTATATCTAAAAAATCTAATGGCAAGGAACTCCTACGAGTTCTAAACCCTCCCCCTCTCTCTCCCTCCTCCTCTCCCCCCCCCCTCTTATAATACATTTTAAGGGGTTCCACAGTTTTCAAATGACCGTGGCCCATATCTCTCACTTTGCAAAAAACACTGCATTGACATTGTAAGACACACATTACATTAAGTCTGTTCTACCATTTATATAACACAACATTGTATGTTTCTAGAGTTACAAAGACACCAAATTATCCCTTCCCTATTACATCCCCCATTCCTGGAAACCCAAGGATGCAATGAAAATGTAAGCATAATTGATGGTTTGGGATAATTATTTTGTGGCTCTTAGCTACTTTTAAAACAGTGGTAAAAATCAATGTAGGGTCAATGGTGAAATGCCAATAAAGATAGCTTTACATTAACAAGGCAGTGTACAAGCAAAAACAAAATCTAATGATTATTCCAGAATCCCCCCACAAAGATGCACTTTGTAGAGCAAAGGAAGATATACTGCATGTTTTGGTGCCATTCAAATTTCATAGCTGTATTCTCCAACCTGAAAATGTGTAGGACATTCAACTCTTGAGCTATAGCTTGTAAGTAACACAACTAACCCCATAAATGTAAAACCATCCACTGGACAAATAAGTATATATTGTTTACAGGTAAATAAAACAACTCAAAGATACAGTATTTACAGTACAGCGGGGTTAAGGATAAAGCTAGCACCAAATAATGTTAACAACAAGACTATAGAACTTGCTTTCACGTTTATTACATTTGAGGTTAGCAGATTAGGTAGATCCTAGCCATCTCAGATCCAGAGACGTCTTGGGAGGTTTCAAGAAGCAAAATCAGTGAAACTTGATGGGTCTGGACCAAAAATATGCATTTTAATGGAAAAGTACTGACTTCTATCACGGAGACCCTTCAACCACTGATTTAAAGCTAAGTAGGACTACGCCTTACGACACGAAACAATCATTCCTCTGCTGAAGAGTTGACTCTGAAAGCCCTGATATTTGCCGACGACCTCGGAATCAGCTGTCACATTCCCTTGCCACGCATCCTATTCATAACTCGAAACGCTATGGAAAGGATTATTACTTTCAGTCCACTAACATTTCCACTGAACGGAGAATGGCAGAGTTCAATATGTCAATTTTCCCAAAGTGTTTTCCGTTAAAACATTTTGCTGCTTTGAATTACTTTCTAACATTTGCTAAACTTGAAGAGCTGCAGGGAGCAAAGTGCTTGGCGGTGGCATTTTGGCTGTTTTTTCTGTACAAGTCAGAGACAAATTTCTTCCAATGCGAAGGTTAGGAAATGTTTGTTGACCTATATTTCTGACTTTTCTTTCTCCGTTGCATGTATTTCTTCAGGGTAACTACAGTATCAAAGCTTAACTGGGCACCTTCTGCAGAGTTCATATCCCCTGTTATGCTTGGTAGATAAACAGACGCTGCTTTAGAAATCTTCATGGACACATCACCATTTGCCTTCTATAAATGTGCATAATTATTGAGTGCCAGAGAGCCTAGCGACAGATTGCAATGCATTGTTAGCTTATCCAGTACTGAAGCTGTTAAACAGCGGACAGCAAATGCAGGCACAATAACACAAACTCTGCCCCAAGGAGCTTACGATCCACCTTTTTAACATCCAAGGAAAGTAAAGCGACACCAAGAATCCCAAGCAGAGGGTCTCAAACAGGATTCAACTCCAGTGGTCCATAAAGGCATAGCTTCAGTGAGCAAAGGCTGGAAATGGCAAATATTTATATAGTATGAAAAAGACATATACTTTGGTATATATTAGTTTAAATAAGTTTCAGGCCTTTTTTGTAACAAAACACTGGAACATATGTTGCTCCCGAATCCGGTGCTCAGAGTAACATAACTCACAAGTCTCTTTGTGGATCGGAGAGAAAAGCCTCAACCTCCATAATAAACATGTAAGACTCTGGTTGAGTCACATTACTCACGGCTTGTTGGAGGTAAACAGGCGGGTGCCTGATCGTTGCTGTATCGGTCCACTAGGTCCCCCGGTCAGTAGCTTTGCGTGTCCTCCTTCAAGGCGCATGCGTCGACTGGCACGATCTTTCAGGCACAATAATGTCGAATTGCAGGGTAATGTGTAGACCCCCACGCTGTACTGTATCACCACTGGTGGACTCGGTAGGCTCCGTGATCAAGGCTACTCCGCATGTATCTGGTAAAAAGAGATTCCTGGTGTCTCTCCGTTGTCCGTCTGACGTCACCGCTTGCCGGAACTTAATGAATGGGTATGTATAGGCAATCTCCTATCTCGGCGTGCTCCCAGGTAATCAGCATGATAAGTGAACAACCCCAACGGGAAATCCCAAAAGGGAAAGGGCCGTGGCACAACTTCTCACAAAGAAAAAGAAAAATTGGGATATAACAATCAAAAGGATTTATTTATAAAAACAAGGACAAGAAGGTACAGATATACACTCTAATGCGTGTCACACGCAGGGTGCTTTATGAAAGATATACACTCTAATGCGTGTCACACGCAGGGTGCTTTATGAAAGATAAAGCACCCTGCGTGTGAAACGCGTTAGAGTGTAAATCAGTACCTTTTTGTCCATGTTTTTATAAATAAACCCTTTTGATTGTTATATCCCAATTTTTCTTTTTCTTTGTGAGAAGTTGTGCCACGGCCCTTTCCCTTTTGGGATTTCCCATTGGGGTTGTTCACTTTTTTGTAACAAAGTATGCTATGTCAGAGTTCTAAAAACAGAAAGTGAGGTTATTTTGGAAATAAATGTCATATTCCTTCAAAATCACAAATATGCATAGGTTTGCCAATAAAAATAAAGTGGTCTAATGTGCTTTCTTAGAACCAGCAGATTACATGCTCAGCTGCACATGAGCTCCCATCTGCTTATATGTGCATTCTGGAAAAATGACACCCACCCACCTATTGCACCTAAGTGCAGCTTTGGCTGGAGGGATTTGATCAAATCCAAGATCAAATGTCTGCTCACAAGATTCAGAGGTGACGTTGAAATGTGTGTTTCTGCCTCTTTCTGTCTTGTCAAACTCTTGCTTGGTTATGGAAAAATGTGATTTGTTTTAGGTTGTAAGTACTTTTAATGAACCAACATCAGACCAAATATAGTGTTCAGAGCTTGCAAAACATCACAGGTCTCTTAAAGGCTTAACGTGCTTACAGTTTGATATTACTCCCATCTGAAAAATTGAGCCAACACATTTTTTTAGTGGAAGTAAAATTAGGTCACACCTTTGTTATTTAACAACATGATATAAAAACTTAGTAAGTCCACATATGTAGACGAATCCGTGGGTCCTGGAAGTAGTATGGTGGAGACCCTTAACAGCTGGCCTTTCCCTGTCCCACTAGGGAATGCTCTGCTCTCAGTCCCCGATTGTAGCTGCCTACGGTAGGCCCCACTGCACAGTTGATGCCCAGCTTTTTCCACCGGCCTAGCCCGACTGCTCTTTTGGTAGTCAACCACAGGCCTGACTGTACAGTCAGCGCCTTTCAATTTAGCATTTTCCCGACACCTTTAAGATGGCTGGCGTGACAGTTCCGACACCCAAAGGACCCAATAAGTCCACTTACTGTTTATTGCCTGCAGGGGCTCCTTGATGTTGTTGATAAAAATATCCAGATCTTCATCTGAGAGGTGTACCCAATTCCTTCTGTGCCAATTACCTCGAAATCCATGTGTCGCTCCATTTTACCTTTGTAAGGGAGGATGAACATACTGATGGCGTTGTATATATACTTTTTCCCTGTTTTTTTCCATGCCCGTCTGGCTGTAAACCCCTCCACGCTAATCCTGGGAAAATCTGACCAAATTATGACTGCGTCATTCCATAAGATTTGGCGCAGTCTGTCTTCATCTAGAAGATTAGGTCTAGTGACTTACTTGTGCCCAAATCGTTCTCCCCTAGTTGGATCAAAATGACATCTGGCTTACTCCTAATAGTCTGCTAGGGCTTTTGCAGTGGTTGGTAACAACTCTACCCAGCACATTCCTCTTTTACCAAGACAACACAGTCTGTTCTGTGGCCACTCCTGGGCCCAGTGAATTAAAATCAGCTATATGTTGTGCTATCTTGCTAGCTTTTTCCACTGGGGAGACAGAAAAACATGTTAGAACACAACTTATTTACTTTCCTGCCTTTACCAAATATATGTTCTGTATGAGTTAGATTTCCGTCTCCTCTCTGCCTCTCCTTGCCTTCTCCGACCGTATCAGGCTTCACTGACGTCTCCCTGGATCCCGATACCTCATTTCCGGGTTTGACGTCACATCCGGTTGCAGATTTGTGACTGAATAACACATCGTACTGCTGCTGAGAGTGTCTGGCAAGTGTAACGTACGTGCTTGCCTCAAACAAGGAGGGACCCCGATACTGAGGTGATATGGGTAACAAACTGCACCCACAGCTATGGGGACATGCCTGGAAAGTGGAAAATAGGCGTCTGGAACCATCTGGGAGTATAAGATAAAGTAAGATACTCGCCAGACGAGAAGGGAGATTCCAGAAGATAGGTGTACCGAGAGCCTGTGGTCCAGAGCCGGAAGGTAGGTAGGAATCCGCAAACAGAGGTGAAGGGGTCGAGGTGTCCAGGAGGTCAGGATACAGACCAGGGGTAGAAGACCAGAGCGGATCCACAGCCAGGCCGGTTCGGTACGCAAAGGATCACTGAGAAGACAAAGAGACAGGAACTGAGGCAGACACGCCACAGGAAACGCTGGGGAAACACCGTCCCGACTCTTGCATTCTGCTCAAGGATGTCTTCTGTCTATCCCTTTTGTATCTAAAGCCCTCTCCCGCCTAAAACCCTCGTCACTGACGGTCCCGCACCTCTGGAATGCCCTTCCTCTTATTATCCGACTGACACCCTCTCTCTCCACCTTTAAGGCACATTTTTAAATACACCTCTTTAACGAGGGATATGACTAGCTCCGTGGCTGATACTATACACCTCATACATCGACCTTGACCTCTTGCAGAAACACACACCAGAACACACTCTTCTGTCTCTGTACATTCTTCCTATGCACCACTTAGATTGTAAGCTCTTTGGGCAAGGACTCCTTTTTCCTAATGTTACTTTCATGACTCAAGTGCTTATTCCCACTATATATTATATTATTATGTCACGTGTATTACTGCTGTGAAGCGCTATGTAGATAGCTGAATGAGCCTGGTTCTTTTTTAGGGACAACACCTAAAAGGGAAATGATCAGCTTGGGCACGGGGCGTGGGGAAGGGTCCTTCCATGCGCCCCCCAATCTTAATTCCTTTCTCAGCTTTTTCCTCACTACGTGCGTGTAGGTTGCTGCCGATTTTAAGTTCCGATTAACTTGGCTGGCCTGTATCTCGCATTTCACAGGGATTCTTAAACCTTTCCTAAAACCCTCTTCTAGAAATGCTGCTTGTTGGGGATCAAGGTAAGCTGGCAACCATAGGCTCAGACTACTAAGGCTGCACAGTGTTGGGGTCTGTGTAAGGGCGGCTGTTACATGCCTGATTGCCTAAAGTCATTTTTTGCAGGATGGCTTCCACCACACTGATTGCATGCATGCCTGTACTTGCAGCATCCCCCCGTGTGCTGAATGCCCAACATTCTCCATTATTGCTCCTACTTTGTGGTTAACTGCCTGTCCCCCCACTGATCCCTTTGTAAAGAGATCAAATGTCTCGCGTGACTAAACTTAATCATGTCTTTGAACCCAAAATGCAACATGGTGTTCCTTTGCATTTTGCACCTTACTGCTCATCGTATTCCTGCCACGCTGAGCCCCCATAAATTTTGTGCATGAAATATACCAACTCCATGTATTTAATGAGGTTAACCCCTTGCTCAGGCTGTTTTTCTAACAGACAGCTCCCAAATACTGTACAAAGAAATGCCTGAGCAAGTTATCCATAATCTTATATCTGCCCTTGCCTGCTGACCTGCTCTTACCCGCATTCTGCACTCTCTGCACATACTAACTGCGCACACCAACATGTTTCGTGTTCCACGTGCGCTTTACAACTTGATAAAGCGTATTTGGTGCGCGAAACATGTTGGGGTGCGCATTTTGTATATCCACGAGATACCAATAAATATTTTTTACGAGGCCACTTTGTGATTTTTGCCTGGATCAGTGCTCCGTTTTTCCCCCTTTATCGCCTGGACTACACTTCGCGAATTGCACGTTGGGGACTGGCAGGGATTCCTGAAAGACAGCAGGCACGCACTGAGGAGGATCAAGGTAATGGCATTAGACTCTTATTTTTATCTGTACTACTGAGTCCATTATTGTGGCTTTATTTACCTTCTCTTAATGTCTAAGCCACAACTGTGAGAACTGCGGGATTTCTCACTAGGCTAAATGACCCCATGATTTCTCTATATTATGTCACAGCCTCAGATGCTGAAAAAGAGTATACTGCATTTCTGTGCCTAAGAGTGGCTAAGAAGCTGAGCACCATTTTGCTCTCTGGACTTTACCCTATTTTTGGCAGCCAGACCCTCTTTAGACATCTCACACATGTCACTCTACTTGCCTTTCATTTTGGCTCTCCTGCCTTTGCTGGATACGTGCGAACAAAGGGAGCTAGTGGCGCATGCATGTGTTTCTCCGTGCCCTGCTTAATGCTGGCTCTCCCTGCACCTCCTTATCCTTGCTAGCTTGCAATGTTTTTACTTACTGGTTAATGGATGTTAATTGATTCCTCATTAACCTAAACATTGGGGTAACATCACTGTCTGATATGCTCCGACTCTGAGCTCTCTCTATAACTTGACCCCTGGGACTTAGAATCATACATTGCATTTACAGCATTTATATGCTCACCTGATCCTGCTGATGGGAGACGAGGCTAATGGCTCCAACCTCCTGATCTGCCATGCTGTGTGCGATCCATGCTGCATGACATGCAGTCGGCCTTGTGTGGCTCAGTGCCACCCCGTTGAGGCTCTGTCAGGGGTGATTGGTCGAATTTGTGGCAGGGGGTGGTTGGGTAGCTTGTGGGGATTTTAGGTGGATGGGGCCCAAGTGCGGCCTGCGGGGGTTAGGGTGATGCTCATGCCTGCCCTCTAAGAGGGGGAGAGGTGACCCCATGTGGCACCGGGATGCTGGGGACGGGGCCACGTGGGCCAAGGCTAACCCTAGAATAGCTGAGGCTGGTAGGCATGGTGAAATCAGGGGTAGGCGGTGACTGCGGGGGAGACCAAACTTGGCAGACAGAGGTAGACAGGATGGGAGTGGGTGAAGGATCAGCCATGGCGGGCAAGGGGGGAATAGGCATGGCAGTGAGGGAGGAGAGTGCATCCGAGGGTCAGTGGCACGGGGCTGGCCTGGTGGGGGTGCTAGCACCTGAATTGGACTGGACCAAGAGGTGGTAGGCGCCTGCTGGCACATGGGTGAATAGGGGCCTTTGGTGGAACCTAAAGTGACGAGGGCACTGGAAGTAACGGGCGAATGGTAGGAAATGGGGAAAACATGGGGCTGGCTCCTGGATGGCCACGTGTCATGGGCCGCTTGTGTTGGGATCTGGCGGGCTCCTTTGTGGAGACCCTTCTCCGTGGCACAGGATGGTACACTTGCAAGCCCTGGAGGCATGCTGGCTTTCAGTCCGGCAGGAGGATCTCCACTTGCAGCTGCAGTCGTGGCCTGTGGTGCTTCAGGGGGCTGGCAGCGCTGGAAGGGAGCAGCTCTTACTGGCAGCAGGAGGATCCGGGTTCTCTGGAGGCAGCAGCCTGGAACAAAGAGGGCTGATGGACAGGAGTCCTTCTATCGGGGTTGGAGGAGGCATCAAAGAGGAGGCTTGCTGCTCAACGAAGGACGATGTTGCGGTGGACCATTGGTGCAGGAACAGGCAGCAGGTAAGTCTCTGGAAAAGAAAATTCAGAGAATGAATAGTTCCTATTGCTGGGGCAGGGGTATTTAAACCATAAGCCTCACCTCCTTTGCACAACTGGCTGTGAGCAGGGGAGGCCCTAGGGCCCCCTGCCTTTTATTTTTCATGTGTATTGGTATTGTATGGAAAGCATAGCTGCTTTTATCTAGAACCCCACGTTACATGTTCTGCTTTGTATAGTCAGGTAGAGAAAGCATTGCGTTTAGTAATCACTTTGCAAACTCAGAGACAGGAGAACAAGGATCCATATCCCAGACCTGGCAAGTCTCACTCATATATTATCAGTGTTGCAAACAGTACCTGCCAACTAACTGTAGGTCAAAGGTGTGATAATGGTCCTGTACTGGATTTGTATCCCAATTTTCTGGTCTGTTTGCTGGTGATATAGAGTAACAGCTGAAGAAAGACCAGCCTATCACTTGTTCACTTGGAGTTAGTTGGCAGGTGTGGTGGTCTCATAAAGCTCAATGGAGTTTCACATCATGAATTGAGATTTGTTAATCTATAAAAATGTTCTCATCTCGCTTGGGTCTCTAAACCTTAACAGCTATGATATCCTTGGGAGGAAGACAGCTACTTTGATTTCAAGGTGTTTTTTTTTTTTTTTTAATAAAATAAAATATTTCTAAAAAGTGGTGATTTTTTTTAGGAAGGAGGTCATCTGTGCCTTTAGGATGGTCTATTCACATATAAACTAAATACAATTTAAATTAGTAGGAGATTGCACCTTTAAATGTCAAAGGTACTTTTAATGTAGATTTGTTTTAGGTTGTGTCACGATCAGGGGTTAATTAGACTACCAACTTTGGATCGCCAGACAAAACACAGGAGCTTAATAAAACAGGTGTAACCCCCTGTGTGATGTGCTCCACACACCCGCACTGCCCCCTGGCAAGTTCCTCTCCAGTATGCACTAGACATGTGACTGTAATGGACATGAGAGCAGCCAATAATAACGGCTGTGGAAGAGGGAGGACTATGAGGGAGAAGAGCCTTTAAAAGGATGAGGCAGCCAGGTTGGATAATATCTGCATGGACCTGAGTACAGCAGGTTAGTTCGAGTTATGCAGAGAGAGTGCATGTGTGCACGAGGTGATAGGAGATGCGAGCTACAGTTTCAGACTAGAAAGGAGATCACACACCACTGGAGGGAACCTTCAGCAGCTATAAAAAGTGGGGTGGCCATGTTGATATCAGATCTGGCCGACCTGAGGGATATCAGGTTTGGTCGGGGATTGCAGAGTGTGCACATGGCAGCAGGAGTAGATAGTTAAAGTCCGGACATGATCGAGAGTTCAAGCGCCACCGGAGGGGACCCTCAACGGCTATACAGCATAGAGGTACCAAAGTACTCTTTTCGAAGTGCAGGCCTGCAACAGTTAGTACACAATGAGCTCCCACTATGTGCCGGCACCATCACAAGCCAACATACCCAGGAGTGGGTGGCTAATGCACTACTGACACTGATTCACACCCGCATAGCGTCAATGGGGATTGTGTTATGTTACATACTGGGAAAAAATATTCCCTGAGGAGGAAAAGTCGTAGGGCACTGCAGAAACGGGCTAAAGCGCAAAAGTACTTTAAAAAAAAAACAATTGATTGAATTCGTGGCATATGCGGGGTGAATGGACAAAAAATACCTGACGCGTTTTGTGCTAAGCGCCCTAAGTGAATATGCGACAAATTCAATAAATTGTTTTTTAGTACTTTTGTACTTTTGTGCTTTAGCCCGTTTCTGTCGTGCACTAAGACTTCTCTGCCTCGGGCGATATTTTTTCCCAGATTTTCATGATCAGCACCTTTGACCCTCCTACGCGTTTCGCACCAAATGTGCTTTATCAACCTCCTTTTTGGTTATGTTGATGGGGCAATACATTTTTCACTTTTTATAACACCTGTCTCCCATTCACCTGGGCATTGCGCTGCTTGATGCTTTTTTGCATTTTTCTCTGCTGTATTGACCTCTATGTGTGGCTGGACACGCCTTCAAGGAATATTGTGTGGCTTTAGGAGTGGGTAAGTCATAAAGAAGATCTTTGGACCCATGACAAGAATTACTACAACCTTTGGTGAGTTTTTTCCTTTTTGGATTTTCATTAAATTACTGTCTCCAATGAGGAGCAGCGAAGTGAGACCATCATAATTTTTTCTGTTACCTTCAGGAGACTAAGCAAGAAAAGTTGTTTTTAGTAGTGGGTACACTCTTTTCAAGAAAAGCCACTATTCCATGATATATTGAAGGAGAATCACTGAATTTATTTCTGGGACTGTTGGAGCACCCTCTACCCTATATATTCAGGATCTGTGGGTAGACTGGTTAATAATATAGCCAGACCTACCCTACACCTCAATGGTGCACAGGAGTTCCAAAAGAACCACGGTCAATGCATTTCTTGTGGTGTATACTAAACAAGGATGGGTCAGTGGGGGATTATACAGTATCATAAATACTCACACGGGCTTGTGTGAGTACAGGTGCACCTGGTAGTTCTTTCCTTTGTATACACGATACTTGGTATGGCTCCTTCTCGCCTGGTCCCATTCAGAACTCTACCCAGGATGTCAGATAAACACAGAGAGTGTACATGAAGTATTTTACATTTTTTTTTTTTTTAAGAGAAGAATGCTTTAATGTTTCTCAATATTAGCCAGTCCTCTGAAAACTAACAATGATGACAACAGATACCCAACAATAAGTACAATATTTCTCTGATATTGAAAACGTTGACAGGGTGTGCTTAGGACATAAAAAAGGGAAGTGTACAGGAATTTTCAGAGAGAAATAAATGGAAGGGGCATTTAAAATGCCCAAGTAGGACAGAAAGTCTAGACTCATCATGACCATACTGTGGTCCCAGATTTGGAAAGGGGTGTGGGGGAGATCAATTAGTAGTAACAGCTACTATGATAACATGCAGCTCTCGGTTGCAAAATAAGACATGGAGTGTTTTTGAGTTATTTAACCTACATCGTGTTGCGTGAAACTGCTTAATGCAATGTTTAAAAAAAAAAAAAAAAAATTATATTCTTTAAGACGAACTTGAACTGTAAAGGAACATTTCTTAACCCCTTTACTGCCGGGGCTTAATTGCTTTGTAAATAAGAAGGCAAGTTATAGCATTGAATTAAACTGTGGTGTGTTTTGAGCACGATCAGGTGGCTACAAAGCCATAAACTGCTACTGAAGCCACACCAAACTCAACCTATTTATACATGGATTATATCTACTTCAATCATAGCTCATTATGTTGTAGATAGAAAGATTTGGTAAAGGATTCCATTCTCCTAGTACAGGTATTCACTTTCACAAATAATATTTTTTATCACAGTATTGACTACTGTTCCAGCATGACACCGTTTGTAAACCTCTATCTGAAGCCATGGGGCGTACGGTTAAGCAGGAACACCGGTATTAAGAGATGATCCAGAATTGGGGATCGCAGCCGGAGTGGCTGAACTATCCTCTGGCATGGCTTGCTCCGAGGTGGTAGTACCCTTGGTATGAAATTCTACCCCATAAGGGGCGGGACCATAATCTGAGGCTTCAAGTGTTTATCCATTGGTAACTCCAAGGTTTTCAGTAGTATCCATACCAGCAAAAGGCTGGACAACAGCTGTCCTTATTGCGCTTTCCCACCCACTGCGTGAGGGGATGCACGATTGTTCAGAATTAGTAACCCTGCATTCCTAAGGCTGACCGCAGTCCTGACATAGTCTAGTGCAGTGGTTCCCAACTCCACAACTCCAGTCCCCAAGGACCACCAACAGTCCAGGCCTTAAGCATACCCCTGCTTGAGCACAGGTGGCTCAGTCAAAATGACTGGGCCACCTGTGCTAGTGATAGGAAAGCCTCAAAACGTGGACTGCAAGTGGTCCCCGAGGACCGGAGCCGGGAACCACTGGTCCAGTGCATTAGAGAAAGAAACATCATCAGATAGAGCTTCATTGTTGAAGTCCAGAGAATGATCCGGGATGTTACAAGTCAAAGTTACAAGGAGAGGCTGATGAGATTGGTATATCTTCTGCTAGCTCCGCTGTGCTTATACTGTTATGTCCTGCTGAGATGGAGTACCCGTTTACAAGGGTCTCTGTAGGGACACTGACAAAATCTTCTAAATAACTGTAGTATCCAGGAGGTCTCTGTTTCTTTTTTCTGCGCCTACGCTGTCCACTGCCAGATGTGCCATCACTGTTGGCGTTGCCACTACCATCCTGTGTCAATAGCTTCATTGCCACCAAACTCGATTCTCTGATGCTCTTCCCCATCTTGGAGCTCACGAGTAGACAGAGGGCTACACAAAGCTGTTTCATTGAAAGGTGGCAGCTCCACTGTGCAGCTAGCACTCACAAAGAACTGTTTTACTTCATCATCGCTGAACTCCCCAAAGATATACATGCAGGTGTTGGACATCCTCTCGCGCATGCCCAGATCGCTCTAATCCTCAGTATTTCACATTTTAATAAAAACATAAGTAAACAATAAAAACTCACAACTAAAAATCCCCCGTCGGATGCAGCAGACGTCGGTGGGGCTCATCCGGTTTGAGCGCTCTCTGCTTTCGTGTCCGGGCAGCAATGAATGACACGCAAGTCTGGACGCACCCTCACCGCTTACCTACAGTGGCCTCCGGGGTGCAAATGTCTATGGTGAATTGGAGCTACGCGTTACGCTTGGACAAGCTTCCTCAGGCTCTCTGTAGCTGTATGGCGCCTCTTTGTGAGTTTAAATACCCCCCTTCCATTACTCCGGCGGCGTCTCAGGTGTTAACAGTTAATTAATGAGACAGTATTCTTCAAAAAAATTGCACCTGTGGTACTGCAACGCCACAAGGTTCTGTTTTTCCTCGTTTCTCGCACAATTTACAAACAGAAAAGGCTTCTGTGTGCATCCTCCACCACTTTATTTCTTCATCTTCATCTTCTCCCACCATCACATGTTATAATTCCTTTTAATGGACCAACATAGGACAGGAGTTAAAATGATGCTGTTCAGAGCTTTCAAAACATCACATCTTCTTCATGTGTATTGGTTATGGAGGGTTATAAGAGTATCTGCATATATCTAGAAAACCTGCTTTTTATAGTCAGGTCAAACGTCTAAATTCAGTATAGTTGTATAGTGAACAAGAAAGTTCACACATCCGGCGCTCAGAGAAATGCAGGGAAACTGCACAGCATCATAGAATATACAATGAAGAGAGGGGAGTGACCGAGTTATGGGCTGACCTCCAAGAGTATCAAACGTGAGATAGTTAATGTCTGTTTGTGATAGACTGGCAAGTATGCAATTAAGCATTTAAATCACAGAACTCACTGTTAGCAGGAGGGCCCAGCGGTATCCCCACAAAAGTCCAAGGGTTCTTCCGTTCTTCTTTGCCACGATCCCAAGTGCGACTGCTCTGTCGCAACAGGTAAAGAGAACTGGATAAGATCTTGATCCGGCTGTGTTGTCAGGATCCTGGCGTGCTACCGATGAAGTCTCACGTGAATGTGATGCTCCTCCCAAGGGAGAAAGAATCGATGCACCGCCAGAATAACTCGTGCAGAGGCTGAGAGATGTGACTATGAAAGGACTTTATTGCAGCATAGTGGAGCTCTGGCAGATCCTCTGACGCGTTTCAGCCACGAGGGCCTTTGTCCTATGTGAGATTGGGCCGCTACCTGTGTATTCTGTGCTGCTGGTGCATACCTGGCAGGTAAACAGGAGGCAGGAGATCTCCGCTGTGGTGTGGGGAGGACATCAGGACAGGCTCGTTGTGGCTCTTTCAGTGACAGCAGCATTATCCCCAGAGAATCCTGCCTTGACCAAGATGGACCTCAGGGGCACTTCTTTGGTTGATCAATTCAAGTATTACACCATATGAGGTATTACAGAGATTTATTGTACAGCAGTATACACAGGATACTGTTCCTTGATATAGTACCCAGACTTGAGGTCTTGATTATTCCCTTCATAGATACCTTACCCCTAGTGGGGCAAGGCCTCACCCTACTCCTCTAGCAGGAGAGACTACTGCTGCATCCTCATACTCTGAAGGACAGCCCAGAACTCCTTTTACACCCAAAACCTTACTCTAGTCTATAGAGGAGAAACACCCCTCCTTCCCTGTGAAGTGGCTTGTATGCCGGCCTACCTACTGTCATAGACCGCCCTTATAATAGCAGGCTAATCCTGAACTTTATTCTAACAAAACTCATAGAACAATCATAACAGGCCCTGCATGATTTATCCCCAACACTGCCCACTTCTTAGTGGGACTTACAGTGTTGGAGGGACCAGGAAATAGTAGTCCCAAGGGACTGAGCTACACTTGTATTTGTCATGTGGGCGAATAACAACTCATGTCCAGGCTCTCTGTCTGCCTGGCTTCAGCAGGCTAATGAACTAATCTCAGCCGAGCTTTGCCTTTAAATATGAGACATTTTCCAGTCTCCTTTGCTAGCTGCAAAATCAGAATCCATCATGGACCCCTTTTCTCTTTTTCATACTCCACTCTCCATAGTGTGAACCTCTTACCCTCTGCCCTACACCTTCTACGTCAGGGTAGTAAAGCCAAAGGTTTCTATTCAGTAAATTGTTATCACCTGTTACTGATTCGTTACCTAAGTACACACACAACAAATATACACCATGTTCAGGAAAAAAGTGGCATCATTACTGTAGTGTCTGACGTCAACAGACGCTCACTTATAGGATTTCACTGTTCAGTTGGATACCATCGTTATTTATATTAAATCTATATATCATCTTGTTGGTAGAAGGGGCATTACATAGTGTTCCTCTGTATTAAAATTGTGTATTGAAGAGAACGCTCATAAAGGGCATAGCCTTGTGTGACAATGCAAACATAGTTGCAATTACATAGTAGGCGAGGTTGAAAAAAGACATATGTCCATCGAGTTCAACCTATGTTAAATTTAGACGACAGATGCTTATCCTATATTTGTATTTACAATATATTGATCCAGAGGAAGGCAAACACAAAAACCCAGGGAAATATCATCTAATGTCTAATGTCTCATAAGGGGAAATATAAATTTCTTCCTGACTCCAAATATTGGCAATCAGTTTACTCCCTGGATCAACATCCTTCCCATGTTTAGTATTTGGTATATTCCTGTATACCTTTCCTTTCTAAACAGATGTCCAACCTTTTCTTGAACATATCTATTGTATCTGCCATCACAGTATCCATGGGTAATGAATTCCACATTTTAACTGCCCTTACTGTAAAGAAATGTATTTTATTAATCCATGGGTAAAAAACAGAGACACAAAGAACACATTTAAAGTTTCACACCTGGTGTGAAGTGTTGTACACAATATTGTAGTTGTTTATCAGAAATAATTCAAATGTTTATTGTCATTGTTTATTTGCGTATTATGTGTAACGACGCTACACGCATTATGTCATCACATGTGACAACACACTACTATAGTGTATGACATCATTAGGTGTGAGAAAAAGACACAATATTGTGTACAACACTTCCCACTAGGTGTGAGACTATAAATGTGTTCACTAAATGTTTATTTTTTTTCTCCTTGATAAAGCACTTGAGAACACGAAACATGTAGAAGGTTCTTGGTGCCTCCTGGGTTAATAAGATGTATTTTTATATTATATGCTGGACTTCACCGCTCAATTTTTTTGCTCAGTAGTGGAGCGCATTTCAGGCATGCTGGCCTGGTGCTGCACCGCTTGCTTCTGCTTCCGCATTGCAATCCTGGAGTCCCAGAGACGCTGCTGCTGTTGGGATGGTGTCAGTTCCATCCAACGTTCCCCTTTCCCCTCCCCCAATGTATCATATGTTGTATTATGATCTCTTTGTTCTCTATGAAAAAGAGGAATCTGATTGATTTCTACTGGAACTTTTCTGTTTCTCTGATCTTGCTAGGAATCAAGGTTTATGTACGCCGTACAAATTCCTTGATCTCATTGTTTCCTAATTTTGCCTTGTTTCATCTCCATAAGTTCACATTTCTTATGACCTCTTCATTTCTTTTTGAAAATGTATTTAAAGCTGTGTGTGGTCTAAAAGGATACTCATTATGCTCTTCCTCTCTCAACGAATTCTGAGTTCTAAACAGTACTTCAAACTCATTACCTCTTCGGTTCTTAGGACCACGGTTATGATCCCTATATCTTTTTTTTCAGAGGTATAATAGTGTTCTCTCTGCCTAAAAACAGTGTGGAGCCTCTCATCAGCGGCAGAATGGATGACTGATGCTCATTAAATGTGAGTACAAAAAATCAAAGATGACATATCTTGGACTGCTCTAAACAAATTGCGCATCTATACTCACTGTGTAGAGAATTAAGGAAGAAAACACCCTTATTTGTGGTTATTATAGAAGGCAGTATAAGTTACCTTATATAACAAAGGTTTCAGGAAGGTGTTGTTTCCATTTCAAGCTTGTTTATTGATCTACTATCAACTTAGGGGGGCTCCCAAACTAACCACATATGGAAAAATATGATAAAAAGTGTTTATGCCTTTAATTCCTCTGATTACTGGGATTCACCCAATTCTATACTTACTGTAAAGAACCCTTTCCTTTGTTGATGGTGAAATCTTCTTTCTTCCAACCATAAGGGATTACCCCGTGTAGTTTGTACTGCCCTTGGGATGAATAGTTCTTTTGAAAGTTTGTTGTATTGCCCCTAAAAATATTTGTAAATAGTTATCATATCCCCTCTTAGATGCCTCTTTTCTAAGAGCTTTATGACATACTACACCCAGAGCCGCAGACAGCTTTCCTGGGGCTGAGGACTACATTTTCCAATGACTCCCCACACCCGGTATTCGCAGCCTTACGGAACTCCCCCTCTATCTCTCACACCCCCATCTCTCCCCTCTCCCGCCCACCTCTCTCTCACACTCTCACCCTCCTCCAGTCGGCAACTTTGCGAGACCCCCCTCTATCTCTCCCATCCACTTCTCTCTCCTCTCTTCCACATGCCCCACCCTCTCTTCCTCTAGCCCCAACCTCTCTCCCACACCCCTCTCCAATACACATAATACTCCCCCACACACATCACACTCATAATACCCCGTCCTCCACATCACACACATAATACCCCTCCTCCACATCACACATCCCCCCTTCACATCACACACATCCCCTCCCTGCACATCACACACGTCCCCCCCATGCACATCACCCCCCTTCACATTACATCCCACTCCCCTTCACCTCCGCCCCCTGCACATCACATGCCCTCCCCCCGGCACATCATTCCCCCCTCTACCCCCCGGGGCCTACATGGGAGGCCGCAACAGCAGCGGAGAGGATAAAGAATGCACAAGCATTCGAAACGCGTTGGATTTTAGGTCTTATGACACAATAAAGTTTATATTTTTGATTCTGGGTCCTCTCCTTGCTCCCGTCGGATCGTGCGCTCCTCTCAACCATCTGTAGCGGAGAGGGGCCTGCTGCGGGGGGGGGGGGGACGCTGGGGCCCGACAGCCGGACGTGGAGCAGGCGGCCTTCGGTGCAGCTGGGGCCCGGCCAGATGTCAGACCCAACTGCCAGCACCGGCCGGCCAGGCCCCACGCAGCCTCCAGACCTTGGACAATTGTCCCGGCTCACCCCCCCTGTCAGCGGCCCTGACTACATCTCGAAGATCAACACATCATCAGGTTGCAATGTTTCTTGTAATGGAGGCTATTAAGAACTGTTAACTATTTTTCTGCTAACCTCATTGCTGCTACCAATGTGGTCACGGGGTTCGATTCCTCAGAAGGGGAAAAAGTTCCCCTTTCTTTTTGGATAAAGCTGCATATAAAAAAAGCCTTATTTGTTCTTGAATAAAATACATAGAAAAATGTTTATTGCTACTAAGGCATCTCCCATTAAAAAAAAAAAACAACAATATGTGTGATTACCCCCTGAACTAGATTCTCATTTTTGGCAGAAAAATGTGAGTCACACAAAAGCAACCACTGTCCATGTAATAAATACAGCATAACTGTAGTACATGCTGCAGTCTTGCACAAAATAAACTGCTAGCTTAAAGTTACTGTGCAGTGAGTAGAACATTTAAAAAATATGTTTTCATGTATTCATTTCATCAGAGCTTTTAACTGCATTAAATTGATTTGTCCCAGTGTTCAAAGTACACTGCACTTTTCTATGGCGTGACCCAGTTTCCAGTTGCTTTGCCTTTGCACAAAGCTGAGAAAGGATGAAAAACATCTGACACAAGTGAGAAGCTCTATTAAAACAGCCCTGTACTGTAAAATGTCTTATTTTAGCCCACATAAATTAATTATCCAGCCTGTACCTAAGAATCCTTGCTAGTGAAAAATCCTGCTGAAGTCGCGTACAGAATAACCCCCATCACTAGCAGGCAATGATGGGGGGTTACATTCAAACCCAGCAAGCATTCACAAGCTGCAAAAATGTTGGCAATTTGCAGAAAATAGCATAATAAATAATGATTTTGCACTTACAATGCATAAACCTCAAAGTTCTTTACAGACACAATTAACACATCTCTGTAATAATTATTGACCAGTTTTAATTGGTTCTTATTCATAGATGACGATACTCCCTGATTTTCTGGATAACTCCAGAAAACTGTCTTATTGGTTTCGTTAGCACAGAAAAGAATGAGACTGAAAGGAAAATGCATTGGGAATTGTGTGTCATGCTTCCAAACGGCAAAATCAATATCTTTTTTTTTTTTGCCTTGGGTCTGCATTAGATAAGATGTATCTTACATATGACACAGATCTCTAACTGAAGGTGCTTGGGCTAAGTCAGGGTTGATGATGGGTGTTGGTGCAATGAGTGCTTGGGTTACAAAAATCCAAGGGCAGAATACAGGACTAGAATGTCACTACATAGGAAAGGGACCTGCGAGTCATTATTGCAGCTGACAGCAAGCATTGTAACAAAACAATGGGCCACGCAAGAGCTCTGGGTTCAGATCCAAAGGCCATATCTCCAGAAGGACATAAATAAATGGTACAAAGAACGGCTATTAAAATGGTATATGGCTTACACCAGGGTGCTCAACTAAAGTCCTCAAGCCACCCCACCACCACCGGGCAGGCTTTTAAAGATATCTCTACTTCAGCACAGGTGCCTCAATCTGTCCCTGATTCAGCACGGGTGGGTCAATCAGTCTGACTGAGCTACCTGTGCTGAAGCTGGCAGATCCTGAAAACCTGACCTGTTGGGGGAGGGGGCTCGAGGACTGGAGAAGACCACCCCTGGTCAGCACCATCAAACGTTTTAAGAGAAGCTGATGGACTGTAATATGTACAGCTTGGAAGATATGAGGGGGAGGGGTGTCTTATAAGACATCTCTCATATGGAAAAGTAACGGAGGGAAGCATGTTTCAGAGAAACATACGTCTAGAACAGGAGGACATTCTCTAAGCTGGAGGGTGGCAGGCTCAGGGCAAATGTGAGGCGGCGTGTCTTCATGGAAAGGGCGGTGGATTCATGGAATGGCCGCACAGCAGAGGTGGCAGAGGCCTAATACGAAAGAAAGGTTGTCTGAGGTTTTACAGCAGATGGGAAAATGGGCAAACTAGGGAGGCCAAGTGGTTCTTATCTGCCATCACTTTGTATTGTCTATGTTATGTTTCTATGCAATAAAAGGGGAATATAATGAAGGTCCCAGGTGCAAAGTGTAATACATCCACATGTGTGTCAGCGACTTCCTTCCTAAATGTATAAACATGAAGTGTACAACCTGAAAGCTGACACATGCAGGGGAAAACAGGATAATAACCATCTACATCCATTGGGGGTTATTCAATCCTGCACATCTAAACAGCAGCTCCTATTCTATTCAATGGGAGTCTCCTGTCAGTAGTACCCAATCAGCGCTATTGCCGTTTCATAAATAACCCCCACATGTTTAAATTGACCCTTCAGTATGATGGGAAATATTTGTGTCCCTTAATTCAGTGTAGCCTATGATAACCACAAAGCGAATTAGCCGAGTAGCATAAGGGTGCTGAACTCCAGTACTCAAGCCCCCCTCCCCCCAACAGATCCGGTTTTCAGGATATCTCAGCTTCAGCAAAGGTGGCTCAATCAGAGGCTCAGTCGAAGACTACCACCTGTTCTGAAGCATGGACTGATTGAGCCACCTGTGCTGAAGCTGGGATATCCTGAAAACCTGACCTGTGGGGAGGGGTGGGGGCATGGGGACTGGAGTTGAGCACCTCTGGCAGAAGGGACAGAGGCAGGAGATCATTGATAGAGAGTACATATTGAAATGAGGGATTTGAGTTGAACTGAATGTGTTCCAAAGAGTAATAATGCTCAAAATAACATATTATGGAGTGGACTATGTCTGTTATACAAACCTACACTATATTATATTATACATATACATGCACCTCTCCTACACAGGGGTCAAGGAGGAGTAGACTTCAAGAAGGCAACGTCTATTGAACCTGTGACCTATAATTATCAGATATGATACAGACGAGAGTTTTGGAAAGATACGCTAATTAAAGAGGCCATCCTTCCTAGGACCAAAGGGCACTAATTCCAGTGACATGTGTAAGAGGTTACATTGGGGTGATAGCTGCCTGTTTACCCTATAAGTATTTGGAATTCTTTTTAAAGTTAGTTATGGTGAGCTGAAACTGGGCACGGTTTTCATTTCCTTTGGCTGCTCCCATTTGTCTGATATCCCTGCATGTTCAGCAAATGTTTGCATAGCCAGAGACCCCCTTCCTCCCCCCCCCTTACCTTATCTTTATTGCCTCTGTGATAAGGAGAGGTTAGGGCAATGTGATATAAAACGCCTGACTGACAAATCCTCCCGTGTCTGAGGTCGCTAAGAAATGCAACTTAATTAATTTCCTAAAAAATTAAAGCAGACAAGTCTTAGTTTATAGCATGGTTAGATTTGTTCAGGGAGACCAACCAGACTGTTAAATTATGTATTTCCTTAATGTTTCACAGTGCAGATTTGCAAGCTCAACATCCCTGTGGGCCAAAGCATACTGTTTTGTGCTGATGCCCTCTGTTTCATGCTGTATTCTTTGCTACGTATTTCTCTGCCTCCTGGAAGACTGTGCAGGACTCTGCTGCTGGCACATGTGCTGTTTAGGCGGCCATGTCTCTCTGCCTCATTAAGTGACTCCGTCACTGGCTTCTGAAAGGCCCATGGTTGCCCGGTCTAGGACATTTGCTTGTTGCCGTTTTGCCACGACCAAATTTCCACCGGCGTTTCACCGCAAGTGACCTTTCCGCAGGGACAGTCAGCCGCCGGCCGCGTCGCCTCCAAGGTAAGTCCCTAACCTTAGCCCTTATGCTAAAACCCCCTAATCTTAACCCCTAATACTAGCGTTTCCCCTACTCTAAAAACGTTAACCCCTTACCCTAAAACCCCTAAAGTTAACCCCCTACCCTAAAATGTACCTTCTCGTGGAAGCGGCCAGCGGCGGAGGGTCCAGTTGTGGAGCAGCTGTGGCGGAGGGTCCCTCTGCGTCTAAATGCCGGCGGGGACCTGGCTGCAGCGAGACGGCCACGGCCAACTGTCCCATTCCGACGATTGTCAATCAGAAATGGAAGCCAATAAGATCATTCTTGTGGTGCTGTGACCAAATGCATTTATCAGCGCGATGCCAAGAACAAAAGTCCCACAGCACACAAGAAATTCATGTTATACCAGTCTTACTTCCTCATCCTGCATAAAGCGCGCACTCTTACAGTTCAGAGGCAGAAATCTTTCAGACGGGGACTTTGATATCAAATAGTTAGTATAAACTGCAGAACATTTTTAAGACAAAAGAATTATTATTATGACAGAAGTTATTATTAGACAGAAGTGTTATTTTATGCAGTTTTTTTGTAAATTGGAAGTGTTCTGGACAATTCTACTATGAAGTGTTTGATCACGAGATATATATATAAGGTTGAAAAAGCTGTCTGTGGGTAGGTTTACTGGCTATGCATCTTAACCCAGGCTGTGCTCAAAAGCTGTGCAATGCAGCAAGCATAAGCTTATAGGGGACCATGTAATATGGTTTTGAAGCAAAAGGTGGCACAGTGTGCTAATTTGCATGTCATTTCCCAGAATCCCTTGCTGCAGTGGAAGCACTGTAATGCTGGGTGATAATAGTGAAGGGCGGGGTTGCAGACCTGTCTAAGACATGCAAACAAGCATACAGTAATTTTTCCATTTGCTATATGCTTTATTGTGGAGGGTTTTTGTCACTTTTTTTTTACCCACCATAACTTAACTAAGTACACACACACACACACACTTTTTTTTTATTATTATAATTTTTTTATGATTACAGATCTAGTCAAATCTAGCAATATATATATAGAATAAAAAAAACAATGTAACAACTTAGGCATGTAACACCTTGTCTATAATGTTTAATGTTTATTTCAGTGTAAAAGAAGTCTAATAGTTGCTAAAAAAAAGTGTCACAAATGTTTACCTCCAAAAAGCGCAGCAATTCCCCCCAAAATATACACTACTGTCAAAGTATCATAGCTTAATGAAGATGCGGGGATGCTACAGTGATTTCAATGTTGCAGTGATTTCAGCGGCATTATAAGACATTTGTAAAATAAATGGTAGTCATAGTTAAAGCTTTCATAAAAAATATATATGATAGTATTTCCTGAAAATGAACGTTGCTGAGGGATTTGCCAATGAAGTAGAATTAGAATAAAATTGGAAAAGTAAATGCAATTTCCTAGTGATTTTTTTTCAACCAAAGGAGACCAGGTATTTATGCGAAACGACGTCCTTTAATGATTACACTTCTCTGCATGTCATCAAAGACATGCAATCTAATCAATGCAGTCTTGTTGGATAAACGACCACTTAATAGTTGCAGTGGTAAATAAAGAACTTAAGTTACTGAAGGTTACACCTTCCGGATGAAGGGAATGTTGTCAGCACAAAGATTGTTTTCCAGATATAGACAAAGACAATGAATCGTGTTTTATGGTGAAGGAAATGTTGTTTCTGTAAATTAGTGACATTTAGACAATAAGGAAATGCAGATCAGCTTCCTGCTACCTTCTCCAGTGTCATAGTGCATCACAAAGCTGAAGCTATCATAAGATTTCTGCTTGCGTTAGTTACTTTTTATCAGGAATATATGTTACAGTTTTTATTTTAGCAGTCTTTTGCATACATGTTTAAACTAAATCATATATATATATATATATATATATATATATATATATATATATATATATATATATATATATATATATATATATATACACACACACTGGGGTGATTTCTTCATTTTTTTAAAATGTTTTTTATTGAAATGTACATTTAAAACAGCAAAACATGTTCCACAGCTCATCTTTTGTGCACGAATAAAGAAGCAAAACATGCAACACTGCGATATGTGTATATATATACTGTGTGTGTATATATATATATATATATATATATATATAGCAAATGTAAATATACTGTATGCTCATTTGCATGTCTTAGGCAGGTCTGCAACCCCGCCTTTCACCATTATCACCCAGCACACAGCACTTCCACTGCAGCAAGGGATTCTGGGAAATGACATGCAAATGAGCACACAATGCCACTTTTTGCTTCAAAAACCATTTTATACATGGTTATATATATATATATATATATATATATATATATATATATATAGTCAAAAAATAAATAGATGATACCGTTCTGTGGCTAACGAAATGCTTTTATTTGTGCGAGCTTTCGAGATACACTGATCTCTTCTTCCGGCGGTGTTCATTGTAACACCGTCGGAAGAAGAGATCAGTGTATCTCGAAAGCTCGCACAAATAAAAGCATTTCGTTAGCCACAGAACGGTATCATCTATTTATTTTTTGATTATTGAAGCTCGGCTAACACGGTACTGATACCTCTACATGAATATATATATATATAATATTTTTTTTACAGGATTAAAGCAGGGGGTTTCCAGACTGTGTTAATTTCAGCTCCGGGGACCCCCTGATTCCTGAGATACTTACTGGTGGTATACTTGCAGGTATCTGCAGCCAGGGAGCTTGTGTGCCTAAGGCCTCGGCCAGGATGGCGCTGAGCGGCCAGGCGCGCTCACGCTGGCCGCAATGAAACACATTGCGGCAATGTGTGTGGCCAAATTTTATTTTGCTGCTCGCAAGCGCGTCACGTGAGCGGTTCGCCCAATGAGGGCGAACCAGCTCCGTGACTTTGTGGCCACGCCCCCAGGGGAGCTCGAGCCTAGCCGGCCACGAATCGCCGAGCAGGGCGCAGCGCATGAGCGCCGGCGCACCCGTTCCCTGCTTGGCCGAGGCCTAACGAAATGGCAGCGTTTAAATGTCCTGCCTCACGCGAGCCAATAGGAAGCTGTGACGTAATCCCTTGTGGCTTCCAATTGGCCTGAGTGACCGGGGGCTTTAAACTGAAGACAGATACCGGCACCCCCTACGGAGGTAAGTATCTCTGGAAGCACAGGGTTCCTGGAGATCCCCTGCTCCAATCCTGTAATTAAAAAAACAAAACAATCGAGTTTACATGTTCTGCTGCTTTAAGGTGCCAGATCAGTTATTCGTGTGCAAGAGGAGATATTTTCACCAATGACAAAGGCACTTATTGTAGCAACTACTAATTATTGTAGCATTAATATTTAGTGTAGCCACCAACTACTGCTATCTGTATACTGGAAAATCCCCAGATCCAAAGAAACATACAGCAAGAGGACAAAAAAGAAGTCTTGAAAAACATTTATAATTGAGGATAGCCACACGAGCCAGTAATATATTGGAAATCGTTACATCCGGAAGTGCAGCCATTTTGAAAATACCCCAGGGTAAAGAATTATGGGCGTTTAATTCCCAGTTATGCTTCAGGAAACTTCCTCCCAGGCCCAATGTGCTGCTGGCCTGTCTGGGGTTAAAGGAGCAATTCATTTGCTTTTTTAAATTATTATATTTTAACCTAGCTTTAAAAGTAGGGGGTCTCCGGAGCTGAACCCCATTAATTAAAGCTTCGGGGACCCCGTGCGTCCCGAGATACAGACCTCCTTGGAAGGTGCTTTTACCTCGGCGAAGTTTAAAGCTTCCGCGTCACGTGGGCCAATAGGAAGCCAAACCTGATGTCACGGCTTCCTATTGGGCCGCAGGGCGTGGGAGCTTTGAAACGCCGCCATTATGTGAACCCTGCTAGCTGAGCGGCTACTGGTACCCTCTATGGAGTTAAGTATCTCCGAAGCAGGGGGTCCCCGGAGCTGAAATGAACGGGGTTCAGCTCTGAAGCAACCCCTTCTTCAATCTTATATAATAAAAAATTGGGGGAAAATCGCTAGCTTGGATTGCTGCATGAAGCGCTGTATCTTATTTTTATTTTTTAGCGGTGAGGACAAACAGTCCTATCTGAGAGTCTCATGCTATTTCTTCCGCTGGCAACAAGTGAGCCATTTGGAATTTTGGCTTTGTAATGAAGGCATCATTTACCTGCATTTTTAGATGATCAACTTATATTATGGTGATAACTCCCTAAGTAGTACACACATTTTAGAATAAAATAACTGCAGTCTGCAAGGGAATAAATGTCAATTATTTATGGGATGTGCTAAAGATATGTTGCACCAAACATTACCATAGGTCAATAAAACATCTTTAATGTTTAAATAGCTTCCTAAATGTTATTGCCTTGCTATGATCAGGCAGTAAACGAAATACAATATTCTCCTTGAGGATGTTTTGGACGAGAGCTGATTTTACATAGACCAACGTGGAGATGTAGCTATACCAACAGCATAGGAAAAAACGATTTTGTGACCTGTTTTATACGTTCATCCAGGGTTATATAAGGGTTATATATTAAAGCATCTTTTTTCATTGTTTCTGAGGACGACACTGGCTTTGATTTATCCTGATGGCAAAATTCAGGCGTCTATTTTTTTTAGACCATTTAATACCTGGTGCTAAAACAGCAGCCAAACTCCTTTCATCACAATCACTAAACTTGTTCCATGTTTGCTATAACTTGTTCCTAATTGTTAGGGAGAAGATTTACAAATCTACATAAACCTACAAATTGATTTGCATGCAATTAAGAGGCTGTTGGCACAGAGCACAAATTGTGGTCAAAAATATTAAAACCTTGAATAAATCGTTATGGGAAAACATCATGCAAGTAAAATGTCAAGTAATTCTGGCATCTGTACCACTTTTTAATTTCTTTTTTGCATCCATTGGTTTATTGTACTTGCTAAATTTGTTGGACTTTTCACTACCGAGACCGTGCTATTAGACATTAATTAATATTAACATTGCAACGAATATTACTGGTACTCCTTTGCTTTCACATCTTTGGCGCTGAAGTCATGTGATTGCTTTTGCAGTGACCATGTGACTCAGGGGCAGCTTCCTGTTTTTGCTGAACCAGAAGACGAAATTGCTGAACCAGAAGAGGAAATAGACTTTGTGGTCAATTCTGTTTTGGTGATCTGGCAAAGTCTGCATGCACCGTGCGGAGTTATAAGATGCCATGCACATGTGGGAAATCGTGTCGTAAGAAATACCCAAACGGAAAGCGAGAGGCTATGTATTAAACTTACCGTATGTGTATACAGATATGGTGCAAGAATATTCTCGTGTCAGTTTTCTGGCACCAAATGCAAGAACGGTGCCAATTCCACTTCCAACGGTCGACATCAACGTACAGCGTTTAAAGAAATAGAAAAAAGCAGCAATTGCACATGCAAACTTTGATAAATGTTCATACTGTATAATATTGTGCCAAGTACTGTACTTCCTCTAATTCCTACTAAACTTCCAGTTTGCACACTGGATGTCACATGGATCAACATGCTGGGGGTCCTTATAACATCAAGCAAAACCAGGAGCTCCTGGGCAAAGGCCAACATGACAAGTGGGGGGAGGGGAGAAGCTTAATATTGCAAGTTTGGGATAAGTAGGGGAAGGAGTAATTAGTTATATTAGTGCTGGGAAGAGAATTTGCGTACCTCTTCGAGTTTAGACCTATAAGGAGCCCCACCCACCCTCCCTGTTTAAAAATGTTATTGTTGAGAATTAGAATGGTTGTGTTTGAAGTTGTACTTATTGTTGTAGCTTGGTGGGAAGGCATTAGAGGTGAAGGGACCCTGGCGGAAGTTGGCTTCTGGGTGTCTAAGATCCTTCCAGCAGTGGTTTCGGGGAAGACGGGGTCATACTTGACTTGGGCTATTGCTATGGCAGTGACGTTCCAGTGTGGTGTTGTTTGGGGCCAAGTTGTTTGGGCGGCAACTTGGCAAGTGGAGTTACAAGCCAGGGATATTCCTCTGGTTTATGGATGGTTTACGGAGCAACTTAACAGGGTACCCTAATTTGTTTATATTCTGTATACTGTATGTGTAATAAAGCTGCAAACTGTTTCTCCCAACCACGTGTATGTGTTTTAGTAATAATGGGTGTTTGTGGGAGGGGTTCAGGGCATAACCCCCCCCCCCCAAGGGTCTGGGTATAGGCAAGCCAAGTACATGTCATTACTGTGCTGCTTGTTTCTAAGGGACGTCACGTTTCAAGATCTGTGCGTTCCTAGTGTGTCAGTGCTCAGTCACCACCATGAGATCACTTCACAAGTGATCAGGTGGTAGAAATGTTGGAAGATCTTTGGCCCAGGAACCAAGAAAGTTAAGAACCCCACAAACTCTGACACAAATGTTTCAAGCGACGTTCACAATTTGGTGCTAAGAGACATAACATGAAATTGGCTCTTAGAGGAAGATTCACTGACCTGCAATATGGGTTATCACATCTGGATCCAGCCTAAACTGACATTTAAGTCAATGGTAGATAATATAGAATCATGGTGGGATCACTGTATGGAAGTTTTGTAAATCTGCGCATTATAAATCAACATAACAGCAAAACAGCAAGACCGATCTCTGATCGTGGATACAAGAACAGCACAAATTACAAGGCTAGATATTTGACCTATTATTGTAACATCTTGTGATATTATTTAAAATTATCAGAGCCAAATTACCTGCATTTTCCAGACTGAGATATTATATCGGTACGGGCAGTACATGGAAGAAAAAAAGAAAGCAACATTAAATAATTAAAGGATGAGAATATGTAATGTCATTGATTTTTATAGTGTATGTGTAAGAGCGAGCGTGTCTTGACAAAAAGCAATATGAGGTGTATTTTTGAACAAGTCCATAAACAAAATGAAAGGGATAGAACTGATAAATGATGGGCAACAGATCCCAGCGGACGCACTGCATGAGATTAGAAACATGATTTCATTATCTGTGGCATTGTGTGCAGGGTAAGGGTCAGGAATGACTCACCATGATTCTGCACCAGGGTGCTCTGTGATATGTATCCTGACTAAGTGAAGTCATCTACCCCCCCCCCCCGCTTCACACCAGCTGCATACAGATGGTCCCGCTTTCTGCCCGATGGGTTAGCCATGCATTGCACTACAATGGTTGCAGGCTCCTTTTGCATTGGAGATGTTAACATTCCCACTTACATAGTTCAAGAAAGCATTTTTATGTCCTCATTATATTTTTCACAGTCAAATTCCCCAGCAGTTTTCAGTAACAGAGAAACACTCATTTTCTCAACGTGTCATAAATATGTCATCCCTAATTGCATATGGTTCCAGGGATCGATCTGCATAGAAAACAGAAAAGCTCCTTGACAGGTAAAATGCTCCATATTTTCCTGATATTACATAAAAATAAGATTTTAGTCTCATTCATTTGTATGGAGTTGAAGTTTTCCCCAGCAGGGAAGAACAGCATATTTAATGTAGGCATTAAAGCCCTCCTTTATGGCTGAGGGTATCAGTGTTCGCCGGAAGCCATGCAACTGTCCATGCGCTTCATGACATGACAGACTAACATGCAATACCTCTCAGTGATCATTTACATAGCTTGAGTATTATGTGACATTTTATAGCTCATTACATGTAATCTCAATGAAAATCATGTGTGCTATATAAAAATCCACTTCTAAGTGGAATATATATATAAATGTGTGTGTATACATTTATATATATATATATATATATATATTTATATATATATATATGTGATATGTACTTTCTGTATCTAATACACACACGTGTGTGTGTGTGTGTGTGTGTGTGTGTGTGTGTGTGTGTGTGTGTGTGTGTGAATTAGATACAGAAAATACATATTCTACTGTTTATATTATATACAATAAATTTAAGTCAAAATCATACAACGTGTGAAGCTGGTGTAAAACACCTACAGATGCATGCATCTTAAATATGAATGTCATTGTCATTGTACATTTGCTAAGAAAGGACATGGCTCAGTGACTGTGATTTTGGATTGATTGTTGCACTCTTCATTTTGCTATAAACCCTTTATATGCAAAAGTAGCATATATTGTGTAACTCCCTGTGTGTGTGAGCTCACACACTGTCACACAGCCCCCTGGCAGGTACCTCTCTAACATGACTGTAATGGACATTAGAGCAGCCAATAATAGAGGCTGTGGAAGAGGAAGGACTATGAGGGAGAAGAGCCTTTAAAAGGATGAGGCAGCCAGGTTGGATAATATCTGCATGGACCTGAGTACAGCAGGTTAGTTCGAGTTATGCAGAGAGAGTGCATGTGTGTACGAGGTGATTTGGAGATGTGAGCTACAGTTTCAGACTAGAAAGGAGATCACACACCACTGGAGGGAACCTTCAGCAGCTATAAAGACACAGTGGTACAGAAGCACCTATTTTAAGAACAGGCCTACAACAGGTTCAGTACAACACGAGCTCCCACGGTGTACCTGCACCATCACAAGCCAACATACCCAGGATTGGGTGGCAACTACACCACTGACACTGAATCACACAGCGCTATTTTGGTATTGTGTGGAAAGTGTGTACAGTGTGTAGTGATCCCCTGCTGAGAATCACAAGGTGCCCGAGTTTTTAAGTGTGTAGTAAACAAGTTGAATTACCCATACTGTGTTTGTATTATTCATGCCATCTGACCATAGGCAACGTGTGGCCCAGTAAGTGACAAGGGACTCAGAAATCAGCCCCAGAGATAGTTGTATATCTGTAAGCTAGACGTAGAGGGGTTATAATTGCATTATATGTTATTACTGTAATTTTTCAATTTACAGCACGTTCAATACATATTGTCTAGCGGAACTGATGCTGAAAGTAGAGATTAGTGCGTTTGGAATTTTAGAATCCGACACAATCCGAGCAAAATGTAGCCAATAGCATTGTACTAAAGTTGGAGTAGTTTGCCCAGGTTTTGGGTGATGTATTCCAAAAAAATTGAACGTACTCATCTCTAGCTAAAAGTCTATCATAATGGCGGTTTAAATGTCACGCAAGCCCTATTGCAGCTTCGTATTGGCCCACGTGACTGGGACATTTAAAACCGTGGAGCTGCTACTGGCATACCCAATGGAGGTATGTATCTCGGGGAGCACGGGGTCCCTAGAGCTGAAATGAATGCGGTTCAACTCCGGAGAGCCCCCTGCTTCCCATCTAGGGGGGGAACATTTTTTTGGGAGAGCATATGCTCTTTCCAAGAAGAACTAAATGGCCATCAAATTTTGTGGTTTCCATGGACCAAGAGGAAGCCACAATGTCATTGTTTGCGTGGGGCTTCCTGTTGGACAGCCTTTTACATCCCAGTGAGGAAACACTGGTAACGGTATTGGTAATTATCTTAGGGACCAGGGCATCACCAGAACGGATATTAAAGCAGTTCAGCTCCGGAGGGCCCCACGGTTCCCATTAATATATTTTAGCCTATTTCCGGTGAATATCCCTCTTCCTGCAGCACAATAAAAAGCGTGAGATTGCAATGACACAGCTGATATGTTCAGAACTGTTCCTTAGAAATCATAAGCCCAAGGTGATGATAAAAATTCAAGCATTACTTTTATGAGCAAGGGACAGATTGTTTGAAAAAATAAATGCTCAGGGTCTATTTAAATTGAGAATAAATAAGGTGTTGAGTAGATACTTTTTGGTCTATAGGCAACATTAGCAGAGATGTGCAAATGGTTTTATATGTGCATTGCAAAAAATATCACTTTTTACATTTTTTTTTTTTGCTGCTGCTATAGCCAAATTATGGTGAAAAGTTCAAACCTATCTAATGCAGTAAACTTTCTTCCTTATTTGATTAAAATCTTACAATGGTTGTTGATCAGGAGAGTTGTGTTATGTGCCTTTTTATAACGCACCTCCAAGTGTGAGTGAAACCACTATACGAATGTAATCAACTGAGGAAGAAAGTTCACATTGCTCAGAATTTTTACGATTTTGTCACTTTTTACCAGAAATGTAGCAGAAATGGCAGTACTGTGTACATAGGACCACGAGACTTAGCGAAGCTGCTGTTGCCATTTTTTGTTCACGGAAAGAACCAGCACATTTCACAATTTTTTTCCGCACACATTTTTAACTTCGGCTAAAAATTGTGCCGTCTCTAAACATTAGAAAGTCAGAAATTATACAGGAGAGGGAAGAAAAATTAACCAGGGAGTTTTCTATTGCAACAGAAAAGAAGTGTGGCGCTCAACACTAATGTAGCGAATAACTAAAATAAATCTTTTAAAGGGATTTGAAGTGTTTTCATCGTGAAACAGAAATATATAATAAATGTCAAAAATATAGCAAATGTGAAAAATCACTAGAAAGTTGTGACAATGGATGAACCCCAGTGTAATAACAGATAGGTTCAGAAAAAATTAGGAAAATATTTTTTGATACAATTCTACGGGCTGTTATACCCCATATACTGTACCAGTGGTTCCCAAACTTTTTCGGTTCAAGGCTCCCCAAGGCAATCAGAATTTTTCAAGGCTCCCCAAGGCGATCAGGATTTTTACGCGGCGCCCAAAGTAAAAACAAAGGTATATATACATACCTAACAGTTGCAGTGCGCAGTTGGTGTCTCTCTCAGACACTCTCACACACTCTCACTCTCTGACCTCACTCTCTCTCTCTCAGACCTCACTCTCTCTCTCTCTCTCTCTCTCTCTCTCTCTCTCTCTCAGACCTCACTCTCTCTCTCAGACCTCACTCTTTCTCTCAGACCTCACTCTCTCTCTCTCTCTCTCTCTCAGACCTCACTCTCTCTCTCAGACCTCACTCTCTCTCTCAGACCTCACTCTCTCTCTCTCAGACCTCACTCTCTCTCTCAGACCTCACTCTCTCTCTCAGACCACACTCTCAGACCTCACTCTCTCTCTCTCTCTCTCTCAGACCTCACTCTCTCTCTCTCAGACCTCACTCTCTCTCTCTCTCAGACCTCACTCTCTCTCTCTCTCAGACCTCACTCTCTCTTGCAGACCTCACTCTCTCTCTCTCAGACCTCACTCTCTCTCAGACCTCACTCTCTCTCTCTCAGACCTCACTCTCTCTCTCTCTCAGACCTCTCTCTCTCTCTCTCTCTCTCTCTCTCTCTCTCTCTCTCTCTCAGACCTCACCCTCTTGCTCTCACTCTCAGACCTCTCTCTCTCTCAGACCTCTCTCTCTCTCAGACCTCTCTCTCTCTCTCAGACCTCTCTCTCTCTCAGACCTCTCTCTCTCTCTCAGACCTCACTCTCTCTCAGACCTCGCTCTCTCTCAGACCTCGCTCTCTCTCTGACCTCGCTCTCTCTCTGACCTCGCTCTCTCTCTGACCTCACTCTCTCTCTGACCTCACTCTCTCTCTCTGACCTCTCTCTCTCTGACCTCACTCTCTCTCTCTGACCTCACTGCCTCTCTCTGACCTCACTCTCT
This sequence comes from Ascaphus truei, assembly GCF_040206685.1. Taxonomy (NCBI): domain Eukaryota; kingdom Metazoa; phylum Chordata; class Amphibia; order Anura; family Ascaphidae; genus Ascaphus; species Ascaphus truei. The sequence goes on along the minus strand of NC_134489.1, from coordinate 56,936,856 downwards.
CTCTGACCTCACTCTCTCTCTGACCTCACTCTCTCTCTGACCTCACTCTCTCTCTCTCTGACCTCACTCTCTCTCTGACCTCACTCTCTCTCTCTGACCTCACTCTCTCTGACCTCACTCTCTCTCTCTCTCTCTCTCTCTCTCTCTCTCTCTCTCTCTCAGACCTCACTCTCTCTGACCTCACTCTCTCTCTCTCTCTCTCTCTCTCTCTCTCAGACCTCACTCTCTCTTTCTCTCTCAGACCTCACTCTCTCTCTCTCAGACCTCACTCTCTCTCTCTGACCTCACTCTCTCTCTGACCTCACTCTCTCTCTCTGACCTCACTCTCTCTGACCTCTCTCTCTCTCTCTCTCTCTCTCTCTCTCAGACCTCACTCTCTCTCTCTCTCTCTCTCTCTCTCTCAGACCTCACTCTCTCTCTCTCTGACCTCACTCTCTCTCTGATCCTACACTCTCTCTCTCTGACCTCACTCTCTCTCTGACCTCACTCTCTCTCTCTCTCTCTCTCTCAGACCTCACTCTCTCTCTCTCTCTCTCTCTCTCTCTCTCTCTCTCTCTCTCTCTCTCTCTCTCTCAGACCTCACTCTCTCTCTCTGACCTCACTCTCTCTCTGATCCTACACTCTCTCTCTCTGACCTCACTCTCTCTCTCAGACCTCACTCTCTCTCTCTCTCTCAGACCTCATTCTCTCTCTCTCTCAGACCTCACTCTCTCTCTCTCAGACCTCTCTCTCTCTGTCTCTCTCTCTCTCTCTCTCTCTCTCTCTCTCTCTCAGACCTCTCTCTCTCTCAGACCTCTCTCTCAGACCTCACTCTCTCTCTGACCTCACTCTCTCTCTGACCTCACTCTCTCTCTGACCTCACTCTCTCTCTGGCCTCACTCTCTCAGACACACTCTCTCTCACTCTCTCAGACACACTCTCTCAGACACTCTCTCTCACTCTCTCAGACACACTCTCACTCTCTCACTCTCTCAGACACACTCTCTCAGGGAGGGAGGAAAGGCAGGAGATCCGTGCAGGCAGCTCCCTGCACACAAATAAATACACACACACAAATAAATACACATACAAATAAATACACACACACACACACACACAAATAAATACACACACAAACACACACACAAATAAATACACACACACACACACACACAAATAAATACACACACACACACACAAATAAATACACACACACACACACACACACACAAATAAACACACACACACACACACACACAAATAAATACACACACACACACACACACAAATAAAAACACACACACACAAATAAATATACACACACACACAAATAAATACACACACACAAATAAATACACACCCACAAATAAATACACACACACACAAATAAATACACACACACACACAGATGCAGATACACACACACACAGATACACACATTGGAGAGCAGTGGAGAGCAGAGGCAGCGACGGATGTGAGTGACTGGGGGGGAGGGGGGGACTGGACAGGCAAATGTACACCTCTCTCTCCCTCCCCTCCCCCCCACCTTCTCCTATCACCCCCCTACCTTCTCCTATCACCCGGAGCAGAAGGGGACGGGACACCGCGCAGCCACAGGAGCCAGGAGCAGGAAGGCAGACACACACACTCATGTTCTGCACAAAGCGGAAGCCCCGCCCCCAGCTTCCTCTGATCTGTAGCCAATCCCCTGCGGCCCGGCCAGCATGAAGCAGTGATGGTGTGGAGGGATAATCGGAGTGATGGTGGGGAGGCTAATCGCGGCGCCCCTCTAGGCAAGCCACGGCGCACCAGGGCACCGCAGCGCACAGATTGGAAACACTGCCATATACAGTATGGTGTGTTAGGCTACACTTATAGTGATGGCGACGCGACGGTCGCTGGAAAATCAAATAGAGATGACTTCTAGCGATCGGGACCAATCTGTCGCTCCGTCGCATTTACTATAAGCGCACGCGACGGCAGCAATGCATTTATTTTGCCGCGATGTCGCTGGCGCCGGCACTATAAGCGCAGCCTTATATGTACTGTATGTGTCTGTTATTGGGGTAAGAGGGGGAGGAAAGATGGGGCTCCCGCGTGTCATGCTTTTTGTGATTTAGTGTAATAAAAACTGGCAAAATGTAGAAACAAGGTTCCCTTAGCATTATGAAGAACAAATGTGAGTGTCACAAGGTACCTTCTGATGCAGTCAAGTCAATGGGTTGCACGGTGACTTTCGGATCACTGGGTGGTGTCTTGTGGCAGAAGACTGTTTAGTAAATCCTATGTGAGACGGATCCTTTTAATAACACAAAAAATAGCTTATTTTCCAAACCATAACTGTGTGTTAAAATGAAACTGTAGTGCTTAGTGACACAGGGGGGGGGGGGGGGGGGGGGTGAATTCTTTACAGAGACAGAGTAAAAAGCAGAAGAGAAAGGTCATCTCTCCAGAGACACAGTAAACCAGCAGAGAGTATGACCTGTTGAGCCACCGTTGCCATGTGTCCTATAGTAACCACGGCAACCATGGGCCCAACAGCAGCTGTCAAATATTGATTCACATGGAAGATCCATTTTCTGGCCTTTAAAAAAAAAAAAAAAATACCAAAAAAAGACACATATTTTTGCAGCTGGCAGTATGAAAACAGAGATGTGTTGAAGAAACAAACAATACACTGCAAGCTATTACAGTAGCTCCTTTTTTAGAATGTATAAAGAAGCTACTACAGGTTTTGTTTTATGGGAGGTCCATCGTAACGAATGACATTAAAAACACACAGTTTATGGGGAGGGGAATTAACTCTCCCCCCCCCCATTGGGTGATATTCTTTTCTATCTTACCCTTAAAAAATTTTTTTTTTAATTAGGCAATATGTAATATACGATGTCTGTTAACCATACAAATGCCTAATAAAAAATGTTTGGAAAAAAACAAACAAAACACACAGTTTATTTCAAGCACAATCCATTCCAAGCATAAATGTGTATCTAAATCTCTGAAATGAAAAGATTTAACCTTTAAAGATCTATTTACTGTTATTTGCCTTGTACCATTTTTTATTCACAGGATTTTCAAATCTCACTCAGCAGGAGTGAGACTCTTTTATTAGGAGAGAGTCCACTCGTTCTCATTTGAGGGCAGTCTCTATTTGGCCATGTGTCTCATTCATCTGAAGATGCAGATGCAGTGGCCGTTATTCGAGCATATCACGCGTTGTATACCTCGGAATACCCATGTCATGGCGCGTCATTACCGCGTGTTGACTCGTTTTTATCTAGTGCAGAAAATGGCATTTTAGTGTTCTGGTTTTTAAACACCTGCAAATTGACACAGTACTACACTGTACACATTACAATTCATTCATTTCTGCTACGGAAACGCGAAGAATTGCACCCGAAGAAATCGGGATCCATGAAATGCAAACAAAGCAACCGCGTGATTAGCTGCGTGGAGTACAGCAGCGCACAAGGAAACGGCTCCGAGATATGTTCGAATAACGGCCGCTACATCTGTAGTTTCTCTTATTAGGTGTGTCTCACTCATTGGAAGCCAGTCAAAGTATTAATGCAGACCCTCCACCATTTTGCACATACAAATTAGGTACCAATGTAGTTCCTCAACTCGTGTTGGATGGAGGCACTTTTCAGTAGTTTCAATGGAAGTCCCCTAACCTAGCGGTGCGCAAAGTGGGGGCGCAAGAATTTCCAGGGGGGGCGCAGCAGTTACAGAGGTCCTGCGCTCTACCCCAAGGCACTTCAATTAAATGCCGGGGGGACCGCGCGAGGCCTCTGTAGCTTCTCGTAACTGCTCTCGGCGACATGTCGCCATGGTAACTGGCGTCAAATGACGCAGCGGGGTCACGTGATGTCACGTTGCCATGGCAATGTGACGTCACATGATCCCGCTATGTCATTTGATGCCAGAGCCGAGCAGACAGGGGGGGGGGGCACGAGCCAGGAGGTGAGTAGGCAGGGGGCGTAGGATCAAAACTTTGCGCCCCCTGCCCTAATCCATGCAGATTTCCATGCACAATAACGTTTATATTTAATAGGTACAGCTAGTATTACAGGACACAAAACCATGTAGTGTACAGTACCTGCTAAATAGGTACAGTTAATAGCTATTAAACTCTACAGACTGCAGGCTGTTCGCCGACAATTGTATCATATCGCTGCGCTAGAAACATAATAAAATGGTCTTGGAGCATCAACAAGAACTTGTTTCCTTGCTATAGAGATATTTATTTATATTTTATATATTACCAATGGAAACCATCCAGACAATGTCCACTACAAATGAAGGGATACACGCACCGAGAGTACATGGAAAAACAAGGAGAAGAGAATGTCATCTCAATTACAGTGTAAGAGTAATGCACCTTTGGAAGGAAGTACAGATTACTCCTCTGAATTGTAATCAGATTACTCTGTGAATGTGATTAATTGTATTGGCACCTGCTCCAACCATTGTCACCCATGTTATGTCCACCTGCAGGGAATAAAAAAAAAAGTAATCAGTAATCTCAGTGTCATGTTATTCTGACAAAGTGTTAAATAATGTGCTGCTGATCACTGCTCATGAGCAGCAAATCTGAAAACACATTACTTATTGACCTCTCGCCGAGTAATGGGGAAAACATTTTACTATCGCTTTGAAAATGAGCATCTTGTAGGGGCGGATTTTACATATCTGCCGGCCCAGGCGATTCCTTGAAGAGCTGCCCTCCTGCAACGTTGCAGCGGCATGACGTTGTGGCATCATGCGATGGCGTGTTGTCATGGCGACGTGGCGGCATACTTGGTATCGGGTCGCCATGACAACACAAATGCTGCAGGAGGAGGGGCGCTCCGGAGGAGGTAAGACCCTGTCTCACTCACACCACCGCACACACACTTACCTTGGGGTGAGGAGCGGCCCTGTGCTGGTCCGGGGATTCTGCCGCTCCCTCCTCCAGCTCCCTACTCCGGTCGGGTGGAAGTTGCATCCTGGTGCTGACAGGAGGAGGGAGAGTATTGCAGGCGGTTGGGGAGTCATAGCACCGACCCACTGGGAAAACTCAGAACGCAGGTAGGGCATTCCACCCATAGCATCTTCTAGTATATGTATAAACATGTAGTAACATGATGCGAGTATGTAATATAATGATGACTTTGCAGTATCTTGCAGCTAATTCTTTCCTGGCAAAACTAAAACTTAAATAAGGTACTAGAGTTGCTGTCTTCAAACGTTGACTTTACACAGTGCTTGTCGAATAAACAGTAATATGCACCAGGGGAGTTCTTCAGAACACTATGGTTTTCATTACTGCTATAAGAAGAGGTAAGACGTTTTAAGACCAGGGTTTTAATTATTGAGGGCACCTTCATAAGTGTAATGGGGTCTGTTTTCTGTGAAGAGCAATGACTTGCTCCCTCTAGTAACGGAGGGGTTAAGAATGTGTCCATTACAAATACCACCGGTTGGCATCTATTCCGCAGACAGTTCCCTGCCCCAGGGTGCCACTGTGTTGTTTCCCTGTGCCAGCAGTTATATATTGCCTCAGGATGTAGTTCTTGGTACGAGAGTCTGGCAGTGTAGTGAAGTCTGGGGTTCCTATGGTAGTGTGTAATTGAATTGCAAATGAAAACTCTGCCTCTAGAGCTATGAAATAAGCACAGTATAATGTGAAATAAATCCATCAAAGACTTTTACAATGGACCTCACATCATATCATTACAAATTTATTAGAAAAAAAATATACTTCTAATTATCTATTGCTATTACACATGACCTATTGGATATAAACTCACTTCAAAATGATTTTATTTTGCTCCTACTCCCAGCGGCATCGCAATACCACATTACTTTAGTATAAATTATGTAAACCAACGGCAAACATCCAGTCTAATATCACCTTTTCAGTGTGGGGATACATCGGCTGCTCCCATTACTGGTTTCAACTCACACCATAGAATGTATTACATAAAGAATATAAACAGCTTTTCTATTCGGCTGGAACAAGCAATTGAGCATTATAGTGGTTATGAATTATTGGTCAATTGCTTTGTGCGAGAGCGAGGTAAGGGAAATGGAGGGGAAGGAATTATCTTGTGTCAAGTCATAGTTTACATCGAGTATTCACACGCCCATCTATTTCAAATGTGTATGATGTAGTCCGAGTAATTCGTAACAGCCGCAGTTATTGTGTATATTTAACAGTCAATCTAGGTTGCTGTAACGGATGTTTTAGTTTAGGCCTGATCTTATAGTGTTTCAAATGGCATGCTTAACCCCTTTGGCTTTATGGGGCTATATGCAGTTATGCCGCCATTTTTTGGAGCGTTGATATCACGGTATTCAGAAAGCCTTGATTATCAAAGGGCACTATTATCCATATGTGGATAATAGTAATTTTGCCCATTACTGTACTGTATGTGTTTGGGGAGGGGGGGGGGGGGAAGCTGGGCTGTTAGGGGTAGAGGAGGTGGGTAGTAGGGTTGTTGTCTTTTAAAATATTTATTGTGGGTAGCGAGGATGGGTGATGTTGTCATTTGGCCCTTGGTGGGTGTTTATACCTAGCGGGAGGGGTTAACCCCTTCATTTCCTTAGCGCTATTTACCACTAAGGTAATGAAGGGGTTAACTCCACCCACAACCCCCCCCAAGGGCCAAATACCACCTTCACACCCCACTCCCCCCTACCCCCAATAAACATGACAGTGGTAGTTAACTCCTTCATTGCCTTAGTGGTTAGCAGCTATGGTAATGAAGTTGCCTGTAAATGGATTTTTATTGTATGGGATTCATGCTGGGGGCCTCCAGTGCTATATAATGAGTATCAACTCCCGAGACTCACAGGATGAATCTGATGCAGGAAAAATGCATTTGTTTTTCTAAGTCCTCTCTCGCTACCTCTCAGCAGCTTCTCACCAGCCTCATGCCTTCCTGGCGTGAGGATTTTGGGAGAAACTCGCCATTCTAGAGCCGTGATTAGCCTCGATAAGCTAATCGGGGCTACTAGAATTGCACGAGTTTCAGAACTTGTTGATAAGTGGCTTATCGCCAGTCACCCTGTGATTTTTTTTGACGGCTGAAAAAATTGGCGATTTATGCCTTTATCGCCTACTTATTGAGGCTTACAGAATAGCAGTAGGCATTTTGGCTGAAAAGTCCTCAATAAGTGGGTTAGCTTGTAGAACCAACTTGAAGTAATCGTTTTCTGTATGACTTTATCAGTCTCTCACAACGTTGTGGAGGAATTCTGGCCCACTCTTCTTTACAACGTTGCTTCAGTTCATTGAGGTTTGTGGGCATTTGTTTATGCACAGCTCTCTTAAGGTCCAGCCACAGCATTTCAATCGGGTTGAGGTCTGGACTTTGACTGGGCCATTGCAACACCTTGATTCTTTTCTTTTTCAGCCATTCTGTTGTAGATTTGCTGGTGTGCTTGGAATTGGCATTGTCCTGTTGCATGAACCATTTTCGGCCAAGCTTTAGTTGTTGGACAGATGGCCTCACATTTGACTCTAGAATACTTTGGTATACAGAGGAGTTCATGGTCGACTCAATGACTGCAAGGTTCCCAGGTCCTGTGGCTGCAAAACAAGCCATCACCCCTCCACCACCGTGCTTGACAGTTGGTATGAGGTTTTTGTGCTGATATGCTGTGTTTGATTTTCACCAAACGTGGCGCTGTGCATTATGGCCAAACATCTCCACTTTGGTCTCGTCTGTCCAAAGGACATTGTTCCAGAAGAAGGATTTAGATATTTTGAAATCCGCCGCTGAGCACAACACGGTTAGGCCTGGGACATAGTGGTGTGAGCAAGGCTGAGCAAGGCTGAGCCGCGCTCACACTCAGCACTGAGCCCCTGCAGCCGCAATGAGAGCGGCTTTAGCAGGGGCTCGCGCACGCGTCCGCACGCTTGGGGAAGCGTGTGTCTCAAGAAGTTTTCAAATTTGGTGCTCGCCGGAGCGCAGGGCCGGTCACGTGAGCGGTTCACCCAATCAGGGCGAACCAGCTCCGTGACGTCACTGGCCCGCCCGCAGACCCGCCCCCCCCGACACGCCCATGGACGGCGCGCTGTGTAAGGCCAGGGAAAGCACAGCTTTCCCTGAGCCTCAGCGCGCCTCCGCACTGATTAAATCACTATGTCCCAGGCCTTAGTGCAAAAAATCATTATATTGCATCTGTATTGCATAGGCCCGACGTTTCAGCCTAATGCATCTCATTATCACTGACATCCTGTGAGGATCGGGCGCAGGATCCGCCCAAGTCAAGCTCCAGTCGCCTGATTGGGTCTAGCTTCTCTCCTGCCTGTAGAAGTAATCCTGTAGCTGATTCGTCGCTTCTGCTATTAAGGCTAAGGCCCCGGTCACGGCGCTGTAATGCGCGCCCGCGCTTTTGGCTGCACGTTCCGGCGATTCCCCGGTCTGCAGCTCACTGCAGGAGCAGAGACCGGGGGGGCGTGGCGGAGGAGTGACGGGGGCGCGGCCATGATGTCACCCGGCAGGTTCGCCCTCATTGGCTGAACCGCCGGGGGGCGTGCCTAGCCACTCAACGCGAGTTCCTGCTCTCAATTCTATTGAGAGCAGGAGTAGCTCTCGCACGAGCGCTGCGGCCCCCCCTCGCAGTGGGCCTGGCGCCATTGCGGGGAGGGCTCTCGTGAGCGCAGCGTCCGCCACAGCGGACGCTGTAGCAGGCAGCGGGGGCAAGGCCTTAGGCTCAGCCTCTTCCACCAGGAAGTTGGCTAGGAAATAAAAATTATTGTGACATTGTGCTGGTCGCAAGCACTTTGCCGTGCCTTGTGCTTCGTCCATGGTAAGGCAGACGCGTCCGCAAGCTGAGCGAACAGACTGCTTTAAGGCAGTGTTCGTGTACATGCGGCATGCGGGCTCATGTGCGTGGCGGCAGGAGGGGGCGCACGATGCGCGAAACATCAGTTAAAACTGATTTCTCAGCGCGACAGGGCGGTCACATGAGTGGTTCGCCCAATGAGGGCGAACCAGCTCCATGACGCACCTAGGCATGCCCCTAGACACGGCCCCTATGGCTCGTCCACTATGGCCAGGGAAAGCACCCGCTTTCCCACAGCCTCCGCCCACCTCTGCACGGACGAAGGCACCATGGACGCAGCCTTATCCTACTTTTGACTCCACTGATTTCTCCTTCCCTCAACCATGGCTAGTGATCCCTACGATCCGCACCTCTCTAATCCCTGACCTCAGGTAATTACCCCTACGATCCGCACCTCTCCAACTCTGAACCGGCTACACGACAATGAACCTGCACACCGGACGCGGCTACACGGCTTCAGGTCGCTGTATCAATATCCCCACCTCGGCCCTGTGGTCCCGTCCTGTATGCGGCGAGTACCCATTACAGTATGCTCAGCTCCACAAACATGGACCCTGCTGAGGTGGGTCTAGTTCAGACCTTGCACGCCAACTTCTTCAAAAGACTGGAACAAAAATGATAAATGTACTGTATGACTCAGATCAAAGCAGTGGTACAATCCGTCACAGACCAGGTAAAGCGTGCAGTATCTAATCCTGCCCCCCCCCCAGCAGTGGCTGTCCCGGATCCAACTTCTACCCAGGCCGGCCCTGAACCACGACTCCTTACATCTAACGGCTATGGCGGAGACCACCTCGGCTGTGTCATGGGTTCCTAAATCAATGTTTTATTCAGTTCGAACTGTCGCCTTCCTGATTTGTCTCTCAGCGGTCTAAAGTGGCGTATACTGTTTCACTGTTAACCGATGAAGCTTTAGCTTGGGCATCCCCTATCTGGGAGTGAAGACCGGACCTCACGAGTAACTTATCTTTATTCGCACATGAACTCCGTAGGGTCTTAGACACTCCAGGACGCAAGGTAACGGCTTCCTCGTCTCTCCTGCATATTTCTCAAGGCAGTCGATCGGTGGCCCGTTACGCAGTCGAGTTCCAGACTCTCGCAGTAGAGACTAGATGGAATGACGAAGCACTGGTCATTGCATTCTGGCAAGGCCTTGCTGAGTGTCTCAAGGACGAACGCTCCGCGCTGGAACGTCCTCCAGAATTAGAGGATCTCATCTCTCTATGCATCTGCATTGATCAACGTCTATAGTAACTGAGAGCCGAGGGAGACCAGCGTAGAGGAAGCGGTCAATCTTTGCAACCTCATTCTGCACCTTCCATTCCCGACAACTTCTCGGAGCCTGAAGAACAGATGCAACTCGGAGGAAGTAAGCTTACTGCCAGCGAGAAACACCGCAGAAGGAATACCGGCTTGTGTATGTATTGCGGTCTTTCCGGACATCAGGCTCTTCTTTGTCCCAATAAGTCAGGAAACACCATTTCCCAGTGAGACCCAGGACAGTCACACTGGGAACACTCATCTTCTCCTTCGGTCCTACCCACTTGGCTTCTACTTGCCATCACCTTGACCGGGGAATCATTTGCGGTCAAGACACGGGTCTTCCTGGACTCCGGCTCAGGTGGCAACTTCATTGATCAGGCTTTTGTCGATAAACACGGTATCCCCTTGATCAAGAAGCAGTTCCTAGTAGGCCTGAAGGCGATCGATGGGCGGCCACTACAGCTGGCGCTCATCTCCTTGGAGACGGCACAGATAAAATTAAAGACAGGCAAGAATCATACGAAGGACATCCCATTTGACGTGATTCACTCTCCATCTGTTAACATTATTCTGGGATTGCCTTGGCTACAATGCCATAATCCTCACATGGATTGGACAGAGTCCCGACTCATTCGCTGGAGTCCTCGTTGCCTGGAGACCTGCTCGGTACTAATCCAGACTCTTTCAGGGATTACCCTACCGCCCGAGGTGATAACGGCGGATCTGCCAACGATCTATGCCACCTTCTGGGATGTGTTTGACAAGGTCCAGTCTGAGGAACTACCGCCACACCGGTCCTTTGGCTGCCCCATCGACCTGCTAACCAGAGCTGTTCCCCCCCCCCGAGTTTGCTCCTATCCGCTGTCCCTTTCAGAGACCCGCACCATGAAGGATTATTTTCAGGAAAACCTTCAGAGGGGCTTCATCTTGAAGTCGTTGTCTCCTGCCGGGGCGGGTTTTTTCTTTGTATCATCCAGCGGCATCTCCCCCTGTGTGGTCTCATCAAAATGGCTCAATGACGTCAAATAGCATTATGTTGCCATGACAATGGGGACGTCACGGCGCCATGCAATGTTACGTTGTTATGACAACGTGCTGCCATTTGATGTTGTGGAAGCATCTTGCTTGGACCACGGGGGGGAAATACCCCTGCTGGAGAAGACGAGAGAGTTAAATATATAAATAAAAATCTATTAAAAAAAATTAAAAAAGTCTGCGGGTCATTATTCATCAGTAGGTGGCAATCCTGATGGAGACTGGAATCTCAGATATAATAAATAGCTGCAAAAAAAAAATTTGGACATCTTTTTAGAAAGGAAATGTATACACGGATATACTAAATAAGTAAACATGGGGGAAGGATGTTTATTCAGGGAGAAATAAAATCCAAATATAGGATTTGTATATCTGGTCTAAATTGAGCATAGGCTGAACTTTATGGACATACGGTATGTAATATATTGTATATTACTTGATCATTTGTAAATGGTACATGTGGTAGCAAGTGAATATTTAGCTAAGAAGAGGTTCATGCAATGCCATTATAACACCTTAAAACATGGTATACTATCTTTAATGACACCTGTGAGACAATAGTATCCGTGTCGGGTCAGTAAGTAATCCACACAAGCGTTTCTCAAATGAAAGCGACCTTTATTCCCCGTCTGGGAAAGCATACATAGTATATGTTGTCCGTAGTATAGACCAGGGGTGCGCAAACTGGGGTGGCGCGAGATTTTCAGTGGGGGGCGGCGCTTACAGAGGCCCCGTGCTCTTCCCCAACGCATTTAAATTAAATGGTGGGGAAGTGCACGCGAGGCCTATGAAACTCACTACCTGATCTCCGTCAGCTTCTGGTGACGTGTCACACATCCGCCAGCGATCGGGAACTGGGGGGCGGGGACATGAGCAGGGGGGAGAGCAGGCAGGGGGGTGCAGACTAAAAAATTTGCGCACCCCTGGTATAGACAACCAGAGAACAAGTAGTCTGCATCTACAGTGTGAACCCAAAGTGTCCTGGTCTTTGAAACCCTGCTCCCATAGCAAGTTTCAGACCGGCTCTGTGCTGCTGAGACTGTGTCCCCAGTTATTCCCAGACAACTTCTCTAGGAAGCTGAACCTGTCCCGCCCAGGTTCTTAGAGCCCTGACAGGGAATCCCTGCCTGCCTTTAAACCAGCCCTGCACAACTCGTAAAGTGAGAAGGGCCGAACTGCTCCAAGGAAAAAAAAAAATTGGGCCGCACTGGTAAAATCATCATCATCATCATCATCATCATCATCATCATCATCATCATCATCATCATCATCATCATCATCATCATCATCATCATCATCATCATCATTTCTCCTCTGCACCTATCATCATCTTTCCTCCAGCACCTCTCATCATCCTCAGATATCTCCCCCAGCACCCCTCATCATCATCCTCATATCACCACCAGCACCATTCATTATCATCCTCATATCTCCTCCAGAACCCCTCACTATCAACCTTTGCGATACTCCCCATCTATCTCTCATACCCCCATCTCTCCCCCTCACCCACACACATAATACTCACCCTCCACATCAAACACACAATAACCTCCTGCACACCACACACATCCCACTCCCCCTGCACCTCACATCATTCTCCCCCCTGCAACTCACATCATGCCCCCCTCCCTGCAACTCACATCACTCTCCCCCCCCCCCTGCAACTCACACCACTCTCCCCCCTCACAAGGAAAACAGAGTTGGGCCCCACAGCCCATAGCAGCAGCCCCTCAGCCCATTTCAGCAGTCCCCCCCAGCCCCTTCCATTTCAGCAGATCCCCCCATATGTCAGCAGCCCCCCCAGCCCATGCCATTTTAGCAGTCCCCCCCAGCCCCTTTCATTTTAGCAGCCCCCCACACCCTCCCATGTCAGCAGTTCCCCCCCAGCCCATTCCATTTCAACAGTCCCCCCATATGTCAGCAGCTCCCTAGCCCATTCCATGTCAGCAGCCCCTCACCCCCTCCCATGTCAGCAGCCCCCCTAGCCCATTCCATGTCAGCAGCCCCCCAACCCCTCCCATGTCAGCAGCCCCCCCAGCCCATTCCATGTCAGCAGCCCCCCACCCATGTCAGCAGCCCCCCCAGCCCATTCCATTTCAGCAGTCCCCCCCAGCCCCTTCCATTTCAGCAGCCCCCCATATGTCAGCAGCCCATTCCATGTCAGCAGCCCCCCACCCCCTCCCATGTCAGCAGTCCCCCCCAGCCCCTTCCATTTCAGCAGCACCCCCCCATATTTCAGCAGCCCCCTCAGCCCATTCCACGTCAGCAGCCCCCCACCCTCCTCCCATGTCAGCAGCCCCCCACCCCCCTCCCATGTCAGCAGCCCCCCATCCCCTCCCATGTTAGCAGCCCCCCACCCATGTCAGCAGCCCCCCACCCCCCTGCCATGTCAGCAGCCCCCCACCCATGTCAGCAGCCCCCCACCCCCCTGCCATGTCAGCAGCCCCCCACCCATGTCAGCAGCCCCCCACCCCCCTCCCATGTCAGCAGCCCCCCTCCCATGTCAGCAGCCCCCCATCCCCCTCCCATGTCAGCAGCCCCCCTCCCATGTCAGCAGCCCCCCACCCCCCTCCCATGTCAGCAGCCCTCCTCCCATGTCAGCAGCCCTGCAGCCCCTGCTTACCTGCGGTGGCGGCGGCGGCAGGGAAGCGCGCTCTAGCAGCAGACCCGGAAGTTCTGGGTCGCGCTACACTGCTAGAGCGCGCCCCCGTGCGGGAGGAGGGAGGAGGTAGGAGGTTAGGTGAGAGCGCGCACAGACTGCTGGAGCATGCTCCTACTGGAATGCGTCCTCTCCCTACCAGGGAAGGGGGGTAAAGAAGGGGGGTAAAGAAGGGGGGTAAGGAAGGGGGGGTTGAAGTGGGTCCGTCGCGGGCCGCACGGGGTGCCCTGGCGGGCCGCATGCGGCCCGCGGGCTGTATGTTGTGCAGCCCTGCTTTGAACCATAGTTTTAATCAGTAGAGGACTAACAAAACCTTAGTAGAGGATGTGGTCTTCTGATCCTCACAGAGTTAGGGTGTTAACCTCTTCACTCGCGTACAACACCCTAATGACAATGGTAGATCCTTAATTAGCAGGCTTTAATGCTTAGGAATATTTTATATAAGTATGTATGCAGATATGTGTATATTTATAGGTAGACACATTCCATGCCATGTATATGTTCACTATACTAAAGGAGCTGTAAATAGCTGGATTACACATATTACTGTTTCAAAAGGACCCACAATATGATTTGCGAAAAACACTGGAGAGTACAACAAATTTTAAACTTTTACAACTATTTTAAAACTAATATTCAGCAATCAGTTTTCCTTTTTCAATCTCCCCTTAGAAATGTTACAAGATACATACTGTATGCAAGAAAATGGACAGGAAACCCATTGTGTTCTTATAGAGGACATGGCAATCATTTTATACAACTGGTACAATACAAACAGATATCACAAGAGCTGTACAACATAAAGGAAAGAATCACTATGGAAAACCAAGAAGGTCTTCCATTATTTTATTTAAATCAAGTGTGATTGTGAAACACAAGTTGTGATGACATTATTGTAACATGGGTATTTCAACGCAGTTCTAAATATTACTGGGAATAGTAGACTTCGATTCCCTGAATATTATGGTGTAGGATTAAAAAAATAGACAAAGCAGGGTTAGATGGATGGGTCCCCAGTGATACAGTTGGTGAAAACCAATACATCTCAGAGCTTAGGGGTTAGTCTTCGGAGACACACACGGCAATCCATACTAATGTAATGATTTTACAATCACATCCTGTATCCCCTTCTGCTCTTTTGCTCATTTCTTATTTGACTACTAAGATGTGTTGTCCAAACCTTCAGAGTGCTCCAGGAAAAAAAAAAAAAAAAAAAATAATATATATATATATTAGTAACCCTGTGTAGTTTATGGGTTATATGTCTTTCTCCTCCTGAGTAGTAATCCCTGATAAGGGCAGGTTGCCAGGAGTAATCATGAGGTTTCACCCTCATCCCCTGTGATGTGTATGGTGTAGTGAAGGAAGTGACATCATGCTCTGTGTCCACTTACAGTGACACAGGGGTGGTGCCTACTGAAGCTATATAGTATGCATCACTTCCTGAATTTAGTTAGTGTCTCATCCCACCTGAATGAGACTGTCTGACCCAACAAACTGCCAGGGCTCTGGTAAGGATTGTGGCCCTCCCCTAGGGGAGAGGTGGGCAGACTATTCTGCCTGTAATCCATAACAATTCCCCTTACTCTATTAGGGAGTAAGGGAAGAGCAAGGACAGCTTCTAGGGCCCTGACTAGGAGTGGTGTCCAGGGACTCCCTTGAGGTGGGCAACCGTTATGATGAGCGGCTAGAGAACCGCCGCAATGATGGGCAGTCTTCCACTAATTATTTTAATAAAGAATGTCCAACATGAAAGAACCTTCTTGCCTGAGAGTGGAGTCATTCAGGGAGAAGCTGCACCCAGAGGTTCTCTTTCAGAGACTCCTCCCTGCTGTCGTGGGCACCAGGAGTTCTGCAAGCCAGCAGGTGCACCACACTACAGTACATGTAACATGGGGCAGTTTCCTCACGTAAGGGGCCAATGTGAGATTGGGGGGGGGGGAAACACTGTTACACACACACACACCACACACACACACACACACACACACACGCACGCACGCACGCACGCACACACACACACACACACACACACACAATGGAAGGGAATGAGATTCACCAAACATGCCGGTCATCATAATAGCCAAACATATCTGGTAAATCCAAGTTATTTCCACAGTGCAAGACTTCCTGCTTAGCCTTTTGATCACTCTCTCAAAGCCAATTTATACCTCAGCAAGCAGCTTCTAATGTGCTTCCTGAGACTCATTTCCTCCATAGAAAATAGATTCTTTTGGAAATAGAATCTAGGCTATGATGGAAATTGTAGCTGTGGGTGTAGTGTTCTTAAACGATAGGAATACCATTGAAGGTCACTTTATTAGTAATAAGATGGACTACTCAATGCTTCCCTAGATAGCCATCTATGCTTTCCAGTAATTATCTGCATGCATGGAGAAATCAGTATTGTAAGGGTGAAAATGTCTTATGATCACTAAGGGGGATAACTTTTGTCAGTGTATGAAGCAGACATATCTTAAAGGGTGAATTCACACATCCAACGTTTGTATATAATTTCCAGTTATGGGTGACATGTCAATTGTTTTATATGTATTTTGAAAACTCCTTTAAATCAGTTTTAGTGTTTCATTCACACCAGAGTCACATCATTCTAGTGACAGTTCTGGAAGCTGCTCTAGTCCCAATAACACATTTTCTGCCAGAAATGCCAGCAACTGCAAAATGTGTTGCTTGCCCCTCTGCCATTTTATGCAATAAGACTGGATTAAATGCTGTGATATATTTTATTGGATGGGCAAGATAATAATATATAGATGTTTTCATGCATGAGACTACAAGACTATAGACGGCCCCTTGTTAGGTGTTAGACCTTTCACAACTTATTTATGTCAAGTTTTTATGTTGGAATCTACTTTATCAATACACGTTTTCATTGGATTGATGCTTGTTCTACTCCCTTTAAGCCAGCACTTGGCTCTGATGGCATCTTCCTTTACTGACCTAACTACTAATAATCAGCCTATACTGTACGTTCCCAATGTATGCCTAAATCCAACAAGGATATCCCACTATGACCTTTACACGTCAAGTATATACCATATCTGTCTCCTACACAAAATTGCAATTGTACCAAATTAGTTAACAATGGTGTGATTTTACATGGTTGGATTGTGTTAGACGTTTATATGCCCTAACACTATCCAAATACTGTTACATGTGCAGTTTTGGCAACAAATTGAGTTGCAATATAGTGAATGTACTCCTATCAAAAGTAACATGTTTGTAATAATACCTACAATAAAATGTAAATATACAGCAAATAGAAAAACTAGGGGGAGGAAAGGGGGTGAGAATAAAGTGTGTGGTCATGATTAATTAGGGAAAGCTAAAAGGCATTTTTTAACGATATAAATTGTAGTGAGCCAACTAAGTGGAACTACATCTTTAGGCAACAAGAAAACAGGGGTAAGGCCCAAGCAATGAGGTGTTTCCTTAAGCTGCTTGTTCAGTGTTTCTCTGTGGTACTATACTACATCTGTGTGATGACATTAGGAACCTGATGCTTTTCAAAACAGCATTTTTCAGTGTAATCCCATTTTTACCAGCTTTACTTCTTGTGCGCTTTTCTCGCTGTTGCAGTGATTTTGTGTGGTGCTCCCAGCCGGTCTAGGATGACAACCCAAGTGGAAAAATGAAAGCTCAGAGACTGGCGGCGTCGGCGGCTGATATTTCCTCGCACAGCTGGTGCATTCATTAGCAGCTCCTGACTCTTCACTCCTCTTCTCAGCTGCCGCAGGGGTGTGAAAAGTGGCTACACAACACTGGGTTTCTCTTAGAAAGAAAACCAGGAAAACATCAAGATAGAAGGAAAGAAAGAGAGAGAGAGAGAAATAAAAAGACTTATAGTGCCCAAAAATAACATTGGAAATGATTAGAGATACATTCTCTTCTTTTATTGAATATATGTCTGGCTTAATGGGTACGTGCACTGGACATTGTGTTGAATATATTTATTAGAACCATTTTGTGTTAAATATTTATCAAGCTGTATTAGTGCGTTAGTTTGGGGACATTATCTTCTGACTAATCATAAAGCTGTTTGGGTGTATTAGTTTCTAATCTAAGCATTACATTGAGTATATATACTGTGTGTAAATATATATATATATTTATATATATATATAAATAAAATAATTTTATATATATATAGCAACTGTAACTATTACTGTATGCTCATTTGCATGTCTTAGACAGGTCTGCAACCCTGTCTTTCCCCATTATCGCCCAGCATACAGTGCTTCCACTGCAGCAAGGGATTCTGGGAAATGACATGCAAATGAGCACTCAGTGCCACCTTTTGTCTCAAGCTCATATTACATATATATATAGCTCAAACCAATGTTCTAGAAACAGATTCTTCAGAGTTCAGTCTGGGGCCTCACCATGAGTCCTATAAATAGTGTCCTGTCCCCATTTGTTATTTTCAGTTAGGGAAAGTGTCCCTTCTGTAAGCGCCATTAGTATGGGTCCGAGATTGTTTTCACTATTGAACGGAAGGAAGCATGCTTTTAGTAAGGAGTTCCTAGTGTTAGTAACGGCCCAACTGGAAGGTTCGTAGTGGAACCCTGATCAGATAGGTATGGAAGAAGTATGCGGTATATAATAGCGGGCTCCTAATTCAGCAGCCCGAAGTGTATTCCTGAGAGATCCATTTAACATGGGGCATCACTAATTCCATGCATGAGACTGACAGTTTAACCCTTACTGCGGGTAACAAGCCAAGTACCTTCCCAGCGTAAGGCTTTGGTCCCGCTGCGGCCGCGGTCCAACAGCTGCCTGCCTCCGGTCTGGATGTCCCCGCTGGCTCCTTCTGGCGTGGCTGACTGCGTGCTGTGACGCGTCAGCCAGCCGGAGCTACAAGGAGCTTGTGGTTTTGGCGAGTGCCGCGTCACGTGACACGCAAGGCAGCCAATCAGATCCCCCCCTTCCGATTCTCCCCTCTGCTCCGATCAACCCCCCTGCTCCGATTACCCCCCTCTGCTCCGATCCCCCTTCCGATTCCCCTGCTGCTCTGATCCCCCTCCGATTCACCCCCGTGTGTATTTGTGTGTGTGTGAGTGCCTGTGTGTGTGTGAGTGAGTGCCTGTGAGCCTGTGAGTGTGTGAGGGTGCCTGTGTGTGTGTGAGTGCCAGTGAGTGTGTGAGGGTGCCTGTGTGTGTGTGAGTGCCTGTGAGTGTGTGAGGGTGCCTGTGTGTGTGTGAGGGTGCCTGTGTGTGTGTGAGGATGCCTGTGTGTGTTAGTGCCTGTGAGGGTGCCTGTGTGTGTGTGAGGGTGCCTGTGTGTGTTAGTGCCTGTGAGTGTGTGAGGGTGCCTGAGTGTGTGAGGGTGCCTGTGTGTGTGAGGGTGCCGAGGGACGGAGGGGGCCGAGGGTGCAGAGGGGCTGTGGGTGCTGAGGGGCTGAGGGTGCTGAGGGGCAGAGGGTGCCGAGGGGCTGAGGGGCGGCTGCAGTGCTGCGCTGTGAGGTGGTCCCGCCCCCTCACGTCATGGCCGCGCCCCCCCACCCATTTTGGCCACGCCCCTCGCGCCGGAAAAAAATTCACTGCAAACCGCAGATCGTGGTGCAGTGAATTGCACGCGCCGCCGGCAAGTAAGGCGGCCGTGCGGGCGCGTACAGCAGGGCCTTAGCCTGAGAGTGAAAGCTACAAAGGGAATGAAGCCCAGATAAATCCATTATCTCCCTAGCATAGTAGTGAGAGCTACAAAAGGGATGAAGTCCTGAATATTATTATTTGCCACAAGTTATCAGTCAAAAGTGAAGTATGTCAATGTCTGTGAAGCATTATTGATTGATTGATGTCCAATAAAGCACTTGTAACCCTCCCTGTCTGGCTCCTAGGGAGTCTACATCAAGTGGCTGGGTGATGAGGTAGCAAGGATGTATAATAATGGGTGCCAGGAACATTTGTAATACAACAGTCTTTTAATCTGGTTCCCCGGCACAGGGACCGTTCACATTCAAACTATTCAAAGAAGTTGTACTTCTTTTTAAGAAACATACAGGATTTCTGTTGCTTCCATTTGTGCCCACACAACACTACAATGGAGGTGTATTCACTTAGTTCCTACCTTATGTCGGACCCGGCTCCACTTATTACCTCAGTACCATCTTCTGCATTAGCCCATGTTACCTGTGCCCCTACGGGAAAACCAGGCAGGTCCTTTGCGATTGGTCACAAGACCATTAGCCTGTTTGGGAACTGTCACTTCCATACCGATTGATAAGGAATACGAATGCGGACCTGCGGTTAGAGCTGATCTGCCTACACCCGGGAGCCCTCTTTCCTGTGGCCCTCCGTGGCATGTCGTTTTCCTATCTGTAATATCTGGAGAACTCCATCTGCTTTCATCTGGGAGCCTAACTCAGCGGCACTGTCCCGATCTTCAACACAACAAAATAAAGAGGGTCTTGGTCTTGGTTATTACTTTAGAAACATCTTTATCTCTTCTCCCCTTCTCTCGTCCTCTTGGAACCCAACCTTCTCGAACCTTCCCCTCTATATACTCTCCATGCCGTCATGGTACCATGGCAGCACAAGGTGGGGCCCGATACACTCCAACCCTCTAGTAACCCTTTAGGAGGGGGGTTACACACGTTATTGTTTATAAAAGTTACTGGCATCCATCTTTGTTACATTCAAGCATCCACGCCCAGTCTGCACCTACCCAGCACCCTGAACAGGTAGGAGAGAATAGTGTATAGTTCCATGTGTATAGTTCATCTGATGCAAACTCCGTTGGAGCCGGATAACGAGGACAGACACACAATATATATGCATGTGTTTCTTTACCCACAATGTATTCAGCGCTTTACAAAAAAGACAATACAGTACGGGAAATTATAATACAGTAAGTGAAAGCAAAATCAGACAATAGGAAAGGAAATCCCTGCCCAGAGAGCTTACAATCTAAGTGGTATATTGTTAGGCTTACAGAGACAGGAGGTGAGGGAATACGTGCAGTGGATGGCAGTGCTTGGTAGGAGCAACTGTCAGTGTGGGACAGTAGCCATTAGTCTGGACGATTGAATTCTCAACTTAAGTCCTCAACCCCCCAACAGGTCAGGTTTTCAGGATATCCCGGATTTCAGCACAGGTGGCTCAATCAATGGCTCAGTTGATAATTGAGCCACCTGTGCTGAAGCAGGGACTTATTGAATCACCTGTGCTGACTCTGGGATATCCTGAAAACCTTACCTGTTGGAGGGTCTTGAGGACTGGAGTTGAGAACCCCTTTATTAAAGATGGTGACTCAGGAAACAAAAATGATGTTGCAAGTTCTCTGGGGCAGGGTATTATGTTAATACAGCACTGCCTAAACGACCTGAAATATGTAAGAATAAAAGAAGGATTTCCCTTAATATATTTTCTTCCTTTAAAAAGTAGTGAATCAGAAGACATGTAAAAGAAAGGAGTGGAACTCAGTATCGCTTAGCACCATTATACTTCAAACACCGATCTTGTTGCACTTGGAAGGTCTTTTCATTTGGCTAAAGCAAAATCAAACATCACTTTGTACCTCTGCCTGTACGATAGCAGTAACTGCCAGCATACCATGAGAACTCCTGCACACAGCTTTGAAGATGCCTTCACCTTGATGTGCATGAACAGCAAGAGATAAATCAATATGGGTTTTATAGGGATTGCTGCTGCTTTCTGTGTTTCAGACTCGTCTTCAACCTTGGTTCTGTTCATCTTGTTTCTTATGCTTGTGCTTCCTTTGCACACACGGGGGCTAGTCTTCTTCCATCCACGACGCCTGATCTCAGCTTCTGTGCGTCAGAGAAGAGTGAGTAGCCATATTGGTCCTTTCTTCCATGTAGTAACAAAGGAGGGAGAGGGAGTTGGTGGTATGATACCTTTTATTGGACCACCAAATACACACACACACACGCCTCTCTCACTTTAAGGTAGCGCGCGCTCTTACCCGATCCTTCCTCTCCCTCCTGTCAGCCGGAAGTTGACGCGACTTCTGGCATCGACTGGAGCAGAAAGAGGAAGGATAGCAGTGACCGGGCGGCTGCTGCTGCTGCTGAGCTCCGGAGCAGCCGGGTCACTGCTATGTGGGTTGCCGCTGAGGCCGCCGGGCCTTAGACAGTTGGGAGACTTGTCCCATCTCTCCCCCCTTGGCAGTCGCAGAACCCCTAAGGGTGCTCGCGGAACCCCTAAGGGTGCTCGCGGAACCCCTAAGGGTGCTCGCAGAAAAATCACTTTTTTAAAGAATCAATTAGATAATTGTTCATAGATGTAATTGTGTGTAAAGGAGGAGTAGAGCTTACTCAGACTTTACAGCACATGTGAAGAGATTGGACAAAGCTCTCCGGATTCTACTTTTGCAATGAGAAAAAAGATGAAGCTTTTCAAAATAAATACCTTGCACAGAGAAGCTGAGAAAGTGTAGGTTTATATGAAGAAGAAAAAAGGATCACTGTTTGAATTTCTATAACACCTTTCAATTCCAAGTCTTTTATTATTAAAGGCATTCACTCAGCAGAGAGTCATGATGAGCTGTGTAGAAGGCTGAGATTTATCAGAATAAAGGTGAGTTAAGCTGTAAATCTATAGGTACAGTATGGTATTCCCTTTCTTAGTTCCCATAGCTTTCTGTCTGCTTTTGCCCTCATCCCGTTCTATACCAGTCATTACCTCAGAGAATAACCATTCAGACAGCCAGATCATTGATCACTGATTGTATTTTTCTTACAGGTGTGCCATTGTAGGCATGACTCATTAAGTAATGTCTAAGAGGTGACCATGAATAAGAGGCGGGTTGTACATAAAAATACATGGTGCAAGGTACATTCTCACTTAACAACATATAGTCATGTGATAAAGTGACTGAATCGAGCCAGCCAACACCTTCTCTACATTGTTAACACTTCTTTCAGAAGGAAAGATATGTATGATAATGTGTCAAATTGAGATGGAAAAAAACATAACATATAATTCACATACAAATCATGCTGATTATTTTTTTAGAGGTTAGTTAGGTCCTCATTAAATAATGATCTTGCTATTGCAGAGCTGCAGTGATCATTTCTGAATTGTACAATTCTCCACATTATTCATATTATTCAAAGACCACTGGAAGAATTAGGCGATATTTACCAATATGAAATAAGACATCCCCATATATACTTGATGGTGCCTAATCCCTATCGCTGCTTAGTAAATGGTGGGGACTTTCTTCTTCTTTTTAATCTCAGTTTTTATTGCAGTTTTTGTGGGTAATACAGGGGCCATAAGGGGTACAAAGAGAAAAAAGGTAGGGAAAGGGTAAATAATATTGCGTTTTTACATCATCACACTTGTATACAGAAATTCTTGGTTACATTTACGCACATCATATATAATCATACAATATTACGTAGAGGTCCAACTCTAAACGGTATATAAGCCGCACTTATTTGAGGTTAAAGATTACATCACACGTGTAATGTCCCCTTTCGAAAGTGTCATTGGCTAAGGCTGCTATCCACGGCTCCCAAACTCTTAGAAATCTGGAGAAGTGGTTTGATTGAATACTGGTCAGCTTTTCCATCAGAAAGACGCTCCATATTCTAGATTTAACTTGCTGAACTGATGGACTATTGGGTTTCTTCCAGGCCATAGCTATCTCACACCTAACTGCCGTATATACACTATATGTATTATTAATGTATTCTCGGATCTATTAAAATTATCTAACAGTTTACATAGGTGCCACCCAGAGATCTAGAGGAAAATCAGAGTCAAGAATATCCTGGAGTAGATCATGAAAGGCTAGCCATAGCCTACAGATCGCTGGGCCCTGCCACCACATGTGTAGGAAAGACCCTAGCTGCCTGCAGTCTCATGTGCACAACGGAGAAGAATTTCTATAATACTTAGATAGTTTGACAGGTGTGAGATACCACTAGTGGAGCATCTTAATGCTATTCTCTTTTATTGGTACACCAATGGATATTTTCGCCATTCCCTTGAATATATCTTCCCAATCTTGTACACCTAGTACAATCTTGTATCTTGATCAATTTGTTTTCCCATTTGGACAGAAATCTCGTAGTCACAGATCAAAATCATGCTGTACAATGAAGAAGTTAGCCCTCTGTGGTCGCTTCTGCTGAGGCATAGATTTTCAAAGGGGGTGAGTATGACAAATGAGGCCTTTGAATTCAGAAATCTCCATATCTGATCAAATCTGAAGAGTTCCATATTTGGTAACCCCAAGTCTCTTGTGAGTGAATCAAATATTTTAACCTTCTTGTCTACCCAGACGTGCACCCCCCTAGAAATCCCTACCGAGGTCCTTGCCCAAAAGTCCCAGGCAGACAGGCCCAAAGAAAAAATTGTGGGTACTCAGGAGCGGAGCCATTAGCAAGGTTGCATTAGATAGGTCATGCTTCAGGGTGTTGGAATTCCGTAATGGTAGGGAGTGGCTAACTGATGTTAGAGGAAATCCCAGTTGCCATCTGTGTTATTTAGGTAACCATAATTTTGTGTCCAGCATACATGGACTAACGGCATCTGCTTCAATTTAAGGGTGAACACTTTCACTAGTATTTTGATTTCTTAAAAAATATATAGTATTTTGGTTTTAGACAAAGCTATGGTTCCAAACATTTTCTGTGTTTGATTCTAGTTTTGCTAAAATTCGATTTGTTTGGTTTTGCTTTGGGATTTTTTACCAAAGTATTAAAAAAAAAAACCTTATCATAAACAGTGCCATGCTAGAATATCATATTAAAGCAGGAACAATTCCCTAAAATAAATGTAAAATCATGTTAAATATTTAAAAAAGAAGAAACACCCAAAGTTTTAAACTCCACTGTAGAGATGGGTAGTTGGCTTGGTGTTCTGGTCTTGGTTCTAAATATTTTGGTGGTTTTGTTTCTAAAAATCTTAGGGGTTTTGGTTTTGTATTTGGTTTTGGAATGTCAGATTCTGGTAGGTTCTGATTTCACATAATCGGTTTGCTTACCGTATCTCAAGGAAATATGGCCCTTAATGTTGAATATGTGATGAAGAAGAAGTATATAGAAGAATTGCAAAAGTGGCAGTCATAGCTGACCCATTGATTTCAGCTTGTACATTTCTTCCAGGTGTGCCACTGATTCAGTGATTCTTATGTAAAACGTGGGATGGGTAGATACATATCATATACTGTAGATGATGTGACAGTATGTTATTCAGTGTTTTAAATAATATATATATATATATGCGCATTCTACTATGTATGTTTAATTATTGTATTTATATTGTTTCATATTATTCAACAACGTATAAAAAGATATAAAAAAAGAGAAAAGTGGGACGGGGAGGGGAGAGCCAGCTAGTCATTGGTATTGCCTGGTTTGTCACACAGACTTCTGCAATGCTACCTCACTCATGGGTTGGTGCAAGAGTGATGTCACTTTCTGGTTGAATGGTCAGCCATGACATATATGTCCCCTGCAGTGTGATAGACAGCAGGGGTCTGCTTGAGAGACGCCGACACTGTGAATAAATGATGAACTGCTGGTTAGAGACCCCATCCAGATAGTTTCTAAATGCATTCATTAAACCCTTTAGTCTATGAAATGAGCCCAGAGCATTTTATCAGTCCTACTTGCTTTCAGTGTTGGTGGCTGGCTTAAGCCCTGTTGGAAGCTGTATCTGTTCTGGCAACTAGACAGCCTGTCTGAGCCATTTCGTTCTAACGTGTGCATGGCTGCATGTTCTGCCGCACAATATAAAACAGGGGCCTTTTAACATTAAATATTCTATACACAGACATTTTCAGACACATGTCCCCTTCCTGTAAAGTTTATTAAAGGAGAAAGATCCCTAATTTCTAAAGAATCTGAAACTGGGATTTGAACCAGGTTGATTCAAAGACAAATTGTGTAGAAGTTAGGCCACTCTTCCTCATATAGTTACATAGTTACATCCAGTAGTAGATGAGGTTAAAAAAAAAGACATATGTCCATAAAGTTAAACCTATGCTCAATTTAGACCACATATACTAATTCTATATTTGTATTTAAGGTATATTGATCCAGGCAAACAAAAGAAACCCAGTGAAATATCATCCACTGTTGTCTCATAAAGGGAAAATTAAATTCCTTCCTGACTCCAAATATTGGCAATCAGATTTCTCCCCGGATTACCATCCTTCCCATGTTTATTTATTTGCTATATCCATGTACTGTATACTTTTTCCTTTCTAAATAGATGTCCAACTTTTTTTTGAAGATATCTATTGTATCTGCCATCACAGTCTCCATGGGTAACGAATTCCACACTTTAACTGCCCGTACTGTAAAGAACCCTTTCCTTTGTTGCTGGTGAAATCTCCTTTTCACCAACATTAAGGGATGACCTTATGTAATTTGTACTACACTTGGGATGAATAGTTCTTTTGAAAGTTCCTTGTATTGTCCCCGAATATATTTGT
The DNA here is from genome assembly GCF_040206685.1 of Ascaphus truei. NCBI lineage: Eukaryota > Metazoa > Chordata > Amphibia > Anura > Ascaphidae > Ascaphus > Ascaphus truei. The sequence continues at coordinate 56,910,650 of NC_134489.1, read as the reverse complement.
ATATACTTATCATATCTCATCTTAGACGCCTCTTTTCTTTTTTGTATCAATCTTTTTTATTGGCATTGACATTTACATGAATGAGTACATACTTTTCAATAACATAAAATTGTTTAAGTACGACTTTATTGAGTGCATGCTAGCCAACATTGTTTTTTAATAGTAAGGGTTAAGGGAGTGGAGGAAGGGGAGGGGTGGGGGGTGACTGGGAGTGGAGGAGGGTAGACAGACAGAGGGGGGGGGGGAGGGAGGGTTGGAGAGAGGGAAAGGGAAGTGGGGTGCGGGGGGGGAGTCCCCCTTTGCTCGTCTACGTCTCCCACCTTTGGGATCTGGGTTATTCCCTTCACTAGGGTTTGCGCTTTATGTCTTTATCTAAAGCCCTGGGGGCCTATCCATGGGTCCCATGTGTTCCAGAACTGTGTCATTTTTTTGTGCAGCATAGCTGTTAATTTTTCCATAGACATTACTTCGTCCACCCTCCTTATGGCTGTGTTTCTTGCAGGAGCTTTGACCTGCTTCCAGGCTGCTGCTATTGAGCACCTGGCTGCAGTCAAGATTGCAGAGACCAGTCTACTCATGGGTGGGGGTAGGTCATCAACGGGTTTACTCAGCACCAGGGACAGTGGATCTAGGTGGAGAGGAATTCCCGTTGTCTCATAGAGCAGCGTCTGGATCCTAACCCAGAACCTCTGAATCTCCAGACATGTCCACCAAATATGGGCCATGTCTCCCTTTTGACCACATCCTCTCCAGCACAGGTCTGGGGTTCCGGGGAAGATCTGGCTCAGTCTAGCTGGGGTCAGGTATCATTGGAATAGAATTTTGTAGATATTCTCCTTTGTTACTGTGGAGATTGAGGTTTTTGCTGCCATCTCCCAGATATCCTCCCACTCCTCATTGTCAATTTGTATATTTAAGTCCGCAGACCATTTTTGCATATAGTGGTGGGTCGGGGATTCTGATGCTGACTCTTTCCCCCTATATATCTCAGAGATTAGGCCTCTTTGATACCTGCCATTACTGCATAGTGTTTCGAATCTGGTGGGTGGGGGAAATTTGGAGTTCTGCGAGAGCGAGAGCAAAAAATGTCTAATTTGTAGGTATTTGAATAGGTGGAGGTGTTGAGCTTGGTATTTGTCCCGTACCTCATTAAATGTTAGAATCTCTCCATTTTTCAGCAAGTCTGCAACCAGCCTTATTCCAAGCCCCTGAAATTGGGCAAATTGCTTTTTGGAGCACCCGAGCGGGAAGTTCGGGTTCCCAAAGATCGGGGTGATTTGTGAGGGGGTGTTTAGCAGGCCATACTTCCCTTTGCTTTTCAGCCACGAGTCCCACGTGCATCTCATTGCTCCTAGATCAAACCTCCTTGATCCTCCTTCTTTTCCTCCTTGGGACCACATAAGTAGCTGAAGTGGTAACGAGGCTGCGTAATGTGTTTCTATCTCGAGCCAGCGGGGTGCTGCCGGGTCGCAATTCCAAACTACGGCTTGCTTTAACTGGGCTGCGAGGTAGTACCTGACCACATCGGGGACCCCCAGACCTCCTCTTAGTCTGGCTGATAACATTACCGATCTGGGGACCCTCGGTCTCTTGTCATTCCAGATAAATTGGAACATTTGGGCCTGTACATTTTTCATGGCTGTTAGTGGGACGACTACGGGGAGTGTTTGGAAATAGTACAACAGCCGAGGTAGGATGTTCATTTTGAGGGAGACTATTCTCCCGAACCATGATATTTGATGTTTTTTCCACGACTCTAAGTCTTTTTTAATTTGATCAAATAGTGGGGGGTGGTTGTGTTGATAGAGGGATCCATGGGAGCTCGAGATTCTTATACCTAGGTATTTGATGTATGTGGTGCTCCACTTGTATTAATAATTGGACTGCAAAAGCTTCCATGTTGTGTTTGGGAGGGATATGTTAAGTGACTTGTCTATATTTATTTTATAGTCAGAGACTGTTCCAAATTGGTGGAGTACCTTGTGTAGGTTCCGGAGGGAGATGTGGGGGTCAGCGAGGGTCAGGATCACATCGTCCGCAAATAGGGAAATTTTGTATTCCTTTGTGGAGATCGAAATCCCCTTGATGCCCTTTTCTTGTCTAATTTTGGCTGCCAATGGTTCAATTGTTAGGGCAAATAGGAGTGGGGATAGCGGGCAGCCCTGTCTGGTCCCATTTCTGATTGTAATTGGGTCTGATAATCCTCCTGAAATTTTTACTTATGCTGTGGGGGTTTGGTAGAGGGCTCTAACACCCTCTAAATAGGGACCACTAAAACCAAACTTCAGCATTGTTTGGTCTAGGAAGGACCATCTGATCCTGTCGAACGCTTTTTCCGCGTTGAGGCTCAGGATCATTGCATTGGTTCCTGTGAGATGCACATGGTCGATGATATCCACTATTTTGCGTGTATTGTCGGAGGCCTGTCTTCCTGACACAAAACCTACTTGATCTGTATTAATGAGTCTGGGGAGAATTGGGTTGAGCCTGTTTGCTAGTATCTTGCTGTAAATTTTGAGATCTGAGTTAAGTAGGGATATTGGCCTATAGTTGCCACAAAGAAGCTTGTCTCGACCCTCCTTGTGGATAATGGCTAAATTTGCTGCAGTGATGGTAGCGGGGATTGGCTCTCCTTGTAAGAAAGAGTTGAACATGTCAAGCAAGTAAGGGGACAGGGTCAGCATGAATGTCTTATAGTAAGTGTTAGAGAATCCGTCCAGGCCCGGAGTTTTTGCTGGTTTGAGGGAGCTAATGGCTTCGGTTAGTTCTTCTAGGGTAATGTCTTTATTTAGTTTATCTAGTTCGGCCTGTGAAAGGGAGGGGAGGGAGCACTCCTCCAGGTATTTTGAGATTGTGTCTAAGGGGGTCGGATTTTGGCCCAGAGGATGTAGGTTATACAGTTGAGAGTAGTAGTCAGCAAATTCTTGTGCTATTTCTTTTTCGTCATATGTGATTTTCCCTGATTTTGTGCGGATTTTGGATATTTGTGACTTTACCCATATGCCTCTAAGTTTCGAGGCTAAAAGCTTATCGGCTTTGTTTCCTTTATCAAAGAATTTTTGTTTTGTCCATCTTAGGGCCCTTTCTACTTCCTCTAATTGTGTTTGTTTGAGAGCTGCTCGCGTTTGGTTTAATTGCTTTAGTATTTTTTTGGATGCTGTTGTTTTGTGTTGCTGCTGTAGGTGTTTGATTTAATCTGTTAGTTCAATTTGGAGTTTAGCTTTTTGTTTTTCTTATAGGCCGATATCGAGATTAATTCTCCTCTAATTGAGGCCTTGTGTGCCTCCCAAAGCATAGCCGGGGCCGAGACCGTACCTGCGTTTATCTGGAAAAAGGAGGAGAGTTTGCGTCTTATATTTGTCTCTGTCTCTGGGCAGTTGAGTAGGGAATCATTCAACTTCCTTTTGTAGGGATTGTTTTTGACAAAGGGTAGGGTGGGGGTGAGTTCCACTGGTGCGTGGTCAGACCAGGTAATTGGGCCGATATTGGAGTGGGAGGAAGCCTGGAGTATGTTGTTGGTACCCAGAAAATAGTCTAACCTCAAGTAGGACTGATGAGGGGCGGAGAAGAAGGTGTAATCCCTTTGACCCTGGTGCTGAGCTCTCCACACATCGACCAGGGAGAATTCTTCTATTATTTCCCTGAATTTTGTTGCTTTTTTTTGTGATTGGATCATGTAAGATGTGCCTTGAGTTGCATTGGGTAGGTCTTTTGGAGTTTTCGTTTTATCTTGTGTGTGTGAGGCGACCATGTTAAAGTCTCCTCCTATAATTAAGGAAGAGAGTGCCTGCTGTTCCAGGGAGTACAGTACTTTTTTGGGGAACTGGGTTTGATTTGCATTGGGGGCGTATATGTTCACCAATGTTATGGGAGAACCTGCTAGAGTACCCCGGAGCACCAGGAATCTTCCCTCTGGGTCTGATTGAGTGTGAGTTAGGGCGAAGGGGACATTGTTCCTTATTAGGATAGCTACTCCTTTCTTTTTACTCGGGGAGGATGCGTAGAAAGCCTGTGGGAACAGGCTCTTGAATGTATTTGGGGTAACTGGTGAGTTAAAGTGTGTTTCTTGAAGGAAAACGATGTCCCCTTTTGTTTTTTTGAGTTCCTGGAGTGCTAGTTTTCTTTTTTTATTTGAGTTAAATCCCTTTACATTAAGCGTGATTAATTTATGTCTGTCATTTTGTGTCATGCTTGTTTTTCGGAGCTCTGAGCTCCGAGGCCCTCTGTATTCCTACGGTGAGGGCTACTAGTCCTGGGAGCCTTAGGTGAGTTTGTGTAGGCGAGTGGGGGGGGGGGGGGGGTGGGGGAGAGGGGAGGGTGGGGGGGAGGGGAAGGGAGACACAATAGGAAGGGTAGGGGTCGTTGGGCCTTCAGATGGCCCTAGAAAGTAGGCCTCTCCCCTGTGGGCGAGAGAGGTACGGGGGTTTATTACCCCTAGAGATCCTTCCAGACCTCAGAAACGGTCAGAGACCGGAAAGAGGGTCCCACACCCTCGTGTGAAAACTTACTTAAAAGCACTTCTATGGAGACCACTTAGTGTGGTGTCCTATAAACATTTCTAAACATCATCACATAAACCTTTGGAAGAAACAAAACCTTTTTTTAAGACCTCTATTTTGTCGGTCAACATTTATATAGTCTATATTGTTATGTTGTGTGCGTTGAATATTCATCAACCCGCTTTTTGGATACTCTGGGCCCGGAGTTAGCCCCGTCTCCTCTAGATGCTATTTTCCACTTCTCCGCTATAGAGGTGCGTCGTTCCTCTTCAAGACGGAGGGATAGGACGGGGGGGGGGGTTGGGGGGAGGAAGAAGGGGGGGGCTGGGAGGGGTGAGGAGGGAGGAGGGGAGATGGGGGGGGGGAAGGGGGAGGGGAGAGGTGGGGGGAGGGGCGAGGGGGGGGATAGGGGGGAGGGAGGGGTGGGGGGAGTCTCTGGACAGGATAAGGATGTCTGTCTGGTTTGTCTTAGCTCGGGATCGTGTTGTTCCCTTTCTGTCTTTGCGTGTATCTTGTCATTTGGGGGGGGGGGGAGGGAGAGCGGGGGGGTGAGGAGGGGGGGCAGGGGCGGGTGGGGGAGGGGAGGGGGGGGAGAGGGGCAGGGGTGGGTCGGGGAGGGGGGGGAGAGGGGCAGGGGGGGAGGGAACCACTTGTCAAGGGGTGGATGCCTATCTGGCTTGTCTTATTTAAAAGCCCATGTGGGCTGGGTAGACATTTTTTTTGTATTAACCCTTTGTCTCTTCTCTTTTTGACAACTTGTACGGAAAAACACAACATTTGGCATTTATCATATGACCTTTGAATTTTCTTATCATCCGATACATATATCTTATTGCTAGGGGGTACATTTGCTTTTATCTGCTTATCAACTCTATTTCTTACATGAGCAATTGGCATCTTACATATATCATTTGCATTTACTAATTGTCTTCTGCTTATATCTTATTTCTGCATAGTCCATTTGCTAGTATCTGCATTACCACATTGTTCTTTGTTATGATCATTCGGTTTCTACCTTACCACATTTGCATTTTGCTTTTGATTGTTGCTTAAGGCTAGACAATAAAAAACGGGGGGATCGGGAGTGGGGATGGGCAGGTAGCAGGGGGTGGGAGAGAGGGGAGCGGGGGAAGGGGAGCGGGGGGGGGGAAGGGGAGCGGGGTGGGGGGTATGTAAGGGAGTGGTATAGGGGTTGCAGGTACATCCTGGATAAACAGTATATTCATTGCTCTTTCTAAATTGGCTAACTTTCATCTGCTAGGCTGCTTTAAAGAGCATATTGACAAAAGTCCGGGGGGGACTGGGAAAAGAAGGGTTCATACGACCTGGGCTCCTCGGGCCGTGAAGTGGCCAGCCTGTCACTGCGTCCCATCGTCCTGTGAGAGGGGGGGTAAGAAGGGGGACAGGGGGTCTACCCCTTCTGTTCATACAGGGGGTTGCGTCCTCTGTTCGTGCAGGCGTGTTGCAGGTGCGTCGGTTGGCTTCGCTTACTGCGCCCGTGGAGGGTGTCAACAGGACCTCAGTTCACTCCGTAGGTCAAGGTGGTGCTTGTCCTCCTTGGGGGGGCCTGCCGGGTCAATCAGCCCGCTACCCCGGGCAGGACTTCGATCGAACACTGACCGGCCTGGACGCGGTTGACCAGGATACCTTCTGGCGCTCCGATGAGATGAGTAGTGAGAGCTTTTCCTCCTCAAAGGGGTGGCGGGGATATTAGTTCGCTGGTGGGGTTTGTTGCGGGATCGCGGGGCAGGATGTGTGGGTGGGGGGGAAGGGGGGTGAGTCAGGGGGTGAGGGGGGGAGAGGTGTCTGACCTGCGTTGGTTAATTGCTGGGTAGTGGGATTGGAGGTGCGGGCGAAGCTTCAGGGAGGAAGGGGGGGGGGCAAGTTTGTAGAATAGGTTCCACAGGCGGATCGGTGGTTGATGGGGTTTACTTGCTTCGGGGCTGCTTTCATAGTTCGTTGTTCCCTTTGGGGGGACCGCCTTTGTGCTTCAGGTGGTATGTCCGTTACTTAGGGGCCTCTGTGTTCTTCTGATTGGCCAGCCTTTCAGAGGCACCGGGGAACCTCCATCTCATCATTGTTTGTGGGGGACTTGGCTGGTGGTCTGTTGTCCTGTTGCTGACTCAGCCCCAACGCTTTTAGGAACGCAGGCGAATCCTGTGGTCTGGAAATTGTGTGGTGACGTCCATTCTTCAGGACGATCAGCTTAAAGGGGAAACCCCAACGGTAGGAGATTCCCCTTTCTTGTAGTATGTTCCTGAGGGGCTTCATTTCTTTCCTTTTTCTAGCGTGGATCTGGATAGGTCGCTGAAGATCTGAAGAGGTATGTTCTCCACTTGGATATCTCTTGCTCTCCTGCTTGCAGCCATGATCTTCTCCTTGGCCGAGTATGCGTGGAGCTTTATGATAACATCCCTGCGTCGTTCAGGGTCAGCAGGTTTGGGGCCCAGCGCTCTGTGCGCCCTGTCCATCTGGAGATCATGCTCCGACAGGTCTGGGGCTAGTTGTAGGAATAGTTTGCGAAGGTAGGCATGAAGCCCCTCGGCGGTGATCGTCTCTGGTATATTCCTGATTCTCAGGTTTTGCCTTCGGTCCCTGTCTTCTTGTTCTTCCAGGGCATCTCGCAGGTCTGCGACTTCTTGGCCGAGTCTTATGACTTCTTCCTCTGTTGCGTGTTGTGTGCCAACTACGTCTGTGACTTTGCGTTCCAGCACCTCAGTGCGCTTGGATAGCCCATGTATTTCCGTTCTCAGGCCTTCCAGCGCCATGTTCATGTCCGTTTGGATTTCTTTGCGTAGCTCCTTATGCATTCTTTGGAAGAGGGCTTCGAAATAGTGTTTGTTCAGCCCCGGTTCTTGTAAGTCTGCTGCGCCTGAGTCGGGGGCTAAGTCCGTTAGGGCCGCATGGGCTGCTTCTTCGGCACCATCTTGGGAGTCCCCGCTCTGTTCAATGGGGCGGTGCGCGGGGGTGAAGTATTTTGTGACTCCTGGGCCTTGGGTCCCTTTTGGGCGGGCCGGCACTTCCCTAACGTCTGCTAAGATGTTTGTGCATTTTTTATGCTTTTTTTTTTTTTTGTGTGTGGTTTGGGTCGCTCCATCATGCAATTTGCTCGTGAGGGTGGTGGGAGCTCCTCGACTATCCGACCATGTTCCCTGACGTCATCAGAAGCTCTCTCGTGTCTTATTCTATTGCTGATGGATTTTCAGCTGTTGTATATATGTAGCCTAGTGGTGAAGGCATATACATATCCTGGGTGGTAGTCAGGAGTGCGGGGGTGCGGGGGAGGGGCTGCTGCGTCTTTAAATGACTCTTTCAGGGGTTAGGGGATCCTCTGCCCAGTGGCAAGCTGTTTTATTTGCTCTTTACACAGGGTACTGCTCCATTTGCTGGGTGATGGGGTTTCCCCTGTCTGTGCAGGCAAATTCCAGGGCCCTGTAGCTCTGCACCCCCCCCCCCCGCACTCTAGATGCTCCTCGCGGTTACGGGCGTGGCAGCCATCTTGGATTTATTTACTGTGGTGCAGGGGACTAGGTAACACATGAGCCGGGCGGTCGCATTGCCTCTGATCTCCTCTGCTGGCCTTTCCCACCAGGAAGAGTCCCGCTCAGTCCCCCTAACCTCACGGGGGACTTTTCTTGTGGCTTGGGGTTCGGGGTAGACTCACCCGGCTCGGTCTCGCAGTGATCCAAGATGGCCGCCTCCCGATCGCTCCCGCCAGCACCACCTCCGCGCTCCCCAGTCAATCTCTCCCTTCTCCGATGCACCCAGAGAGGGGTGCACTTAAGGTTGGTCCTAGGAGGGGGGGAGTGCTCGCGTCCTGGTGCTCCTTCCTCTGGGAAGGGGGAGGGGTGTACAGCCAGGTCAGGTCTCCCGCTGGCAGACGGAGCTTACACAGAGCACGCTTCCCGTTCCTCGCGGCAGTCCTCAGCGGCCATCTTTGATCTACTGCAGGACTAGGAAGGGAGCTTAGGGGTTTCGGCTCTTACTCAAGGGCTATTTTCGGGTTTCGCCGCCACCGGAGTCTGCCGCGGCCAGGGGTGGACTCTGCCCCACTTTTAAATAGTTTAAATTTATTTTTAGTTTTTTTTGGGGGGGTCTTAAATGCTTGTTGTGGTCGTGGAGCTGCTCCTACATGCGACCGTTCAGTTCAACTCCTTGGCCACGCCCCTAGACGCCTCTTTTCTAATGTAAACAAATTTAAATTAGTTCGCCTCTCCTCTGCACTTTTTCTAATTCCATAATGTCTTTATTATTGAGTGGTGCTCAAAACTGTATTCTATATTCAAGGTGTAGTCTTACTAATGCTTTATAGAGGGGCATAATTATGCTTACTTACCTTCCATCTACTCCCCAATTAATGCAAGATAAGATCTTGTTTGCCTTTGCAGCTACTGCCTGATATTGGGCACTATTGCTTTTCTGGCCCCTGTATAGTTTCCTCCCTGTTATGATACTGCTCTTACTCTCCAGTGTTTAAAGCTGCAGTTCAGTCTTTTTTATTATTTTTATTATTTTTTTTACTTCAATAGTTTCATGTGGGCAATCTCTAATTACCTAAAGAACTGCATAGCTGCCGGTCAATTCGTTCTCCGTCTATTGATCGGCAAAGTTTGGCGACATCTTTAAATATGGGGAATGTAAATGGTTGCTATAGCAACAAGCATGCTTTTAAAAATAGAATACAAGAAAATTGGTCTTTCAAAGTCTTTCAAAGAAAATGCTAAAAGTATTTTTTCTTACTACAGAACTGATTTATTAAAAGAAAACACATGCAGGATATTGCCTGAACTGCAGCTTTAAAGTTGAAACTTTGTAACTCCCGTGTTGGCTTCTCAGCCTATTGCCTAGCAACTCTACCACTGGCTGATTGGTATGATCCAGGACCCCTGGCTCTTGGTCTCTCCCTGCTCTATATGCTGCATGTCATGTCATATCCCCTTTCTCTTTCAGGATTATGGTTAAACAGTTTACTATATGTAGAACAAAGATAACAACAATGTCACTCTATAACACTAGGCCTTGCAGGGCCGTAACCCCACACCTTATTCCCCAACACCGTGTGGTAAGAGTCCCAAGCCCACCCAAGTGTGAGACAGCACTGCCCACTAATTTGAGTAGATGGTTGGTGCACGTGTTATGATGAGGTACCTGCCGGGTGTGTCCACACCTTGCGCGCAGATGCTGTACTTGGGATCCGCCGATCCAGAAGGGTGATCCACGACGCCTCCGCCTCTACGGGGGATGTCTCTCTCATGGAGTGATCCACCTTTAGCATGTCTCTGACTTCAGATACTGCAGAGGGTGATCTAGTCTGACCACCACGGACCTGGATGTAAACGCTTCCTAGCTGTGGATCTTCACTTATGCTTGTTCTGCAGGACCGGGTCCCTATCCTATGGGCCGGTCCCTGCAGCAACAAGCTGAGGGGAGTTGGGGCCTAGCTGGGGCCTAAGGGGGTATCTCTGGCCTAGTGCAGCGGCTACTGGCTCCCTGCACATGTACACCCTACCCTTACTCTGTCCCAGCTCCGACTGACTAGCGTGGTCTCTGCCTGATGACTATATCCTGTGAGCAGGGGAATACTAAAGCCCTATTGGCTTTCGCACAACATGTGATCGCCCCTAGGCATTGTGGGGGCTGTAGTCCCTGTAAACAGCCCTTGGTCATTGACTGCTGGTTTGCGCGCTTGCACATACGCAAACTCCTGCACATGCGTGACAACCAAAATGGGGGACCCCGCTACTCAGATGTGCCGCGGAGCCTCCGGAGTACCGGAGAGCTCTATACAACTGGGCCCCACCTTCCTGATGAGTCGGCGGGTCTGCCGCTTATTTTAGCAGCACTCACGCCAACCCCCGCAGCGGAGGTAACAAGGTGGGCCCAGGGGGAACCCTGCTACATACAATAAAGTTTACATAAGAAAAAGAAGGACTCTGTTTGCTTCAGGGAAGGAGTTAAGCTGCCTGCCTCTATTCACTTGCCACAGTGAGCTGGGATAGAACAATTGCTAAGCCTGCTGTCTATAAGCACTACTAAATTCTTCACAATCAAGCGTTCACCTACTTTTTCCCCATTTACAGCTGCAGCGGCCGTTATTCAAACAAATCACGGCGCCGATTTCGTGTGCTCTGCTGTACTCCTCGCAGCATGAACGCGGCCAATTGCCCCAGGCACCCGCGCTTATCGCGATTGCTTTGTTGAATTTCATGGATTCTGCTCCTTTGGGTGCAATGAAATTAATGAATTGCAATGTGTACAGTACTGTGCTACTGTGTAATTTTAAGGTGTTTAAAAACCAGAAATCTAAAATGCTATTTTCTGCACTCGCCGCACTCGCGTCTTAAGGCGGTAAGGTTGGAAGACATCCCGCGTCATAACATTGGTATTCCGATGTACACAACGCGTGAAGTGTTTGAATAACGGTCGCTGCAGCTGTAATTTGTATGTCATGAGATTATTATTTTATTTTAGCCTAATTGGTAGGAGCGCAGGAATCGTTCTTTGTGTTTTTCTTTTTGTAATTTGTATGTCGCCTGATTATTCTTGTTTCTCAAATGCATAACTTTACATTTATCTGTTTAAAAGCTCATCTGCCATTTACCTGCCCAAGTTTCCAGTCTGTCCTCCTTGTGCGTAGATAGATAAATATAGATAGATACATAGACATATAGACATCAGACATATAGACATGTCTTAGCATGTGGAGTGGAAAAGAATTGTAGGCCTATGCAAAAAAAAAAAAAAGATAGAACACAGGTCCATTCTAAACCTCAAGGGCAAAAGTATGTTTATTTATAGTAAGAGAAACTACTTTTACATATTAACAGCCTCTCCCTAACTTCAGCGTCTTACTATTCAACTGGCATACAAGCTATTACAGTAGTTGCCAGAGCCAGACTGCTTTATCTGTGGATATTTCATTGTGAGACAGCTGGCTTTGGAAATATTAGGAGCACATTATTTTCACGTAATGTTTCCATTGTCCACAGACCATTAGAAGCCCAATAAAGTAACATTGCAATGCACACACTAAACACAGACAGCGTTTTAACTAATTTTCTGCCATATGGGCCTAGTTGCAGGGCAATGCATTGCAGGTCCTTCAGGCAGAAAAGGGGTTAAAAAAGTCACTGACTGTAAGCTGCTGTCTATATGTTATTGTGCTTTTTACATAAATTACAGGACATTATGTATTATTGTAATCATGTGTGTGTTACGTTTTTGTGTGTGCTAGGTTTTCTGCATGTTGTACACCAGGAAAGGTTATACCATCCCGAACCTGGCAGAGTTCTTGATATAGAAAACCCCCCCAGAAAAATGAATGCAGAATGCATTATAATACGAGCATTATACAGCTGATCCCCAACTCCTCCTAATGATAGTCCCTAAATCACAAGCTAATGTACTGTATATGGTGAAACATAATGGGAAATCCTATTGATACAGTAGCATTAAGTCACAGAGAATGAATTTGCCCCATTTTGCATACATTTTGCTCCAGAAGTGCCTGGCTTTATAGACCCATCGTAGAAGTCAGTAGGTCAATAGTTGTGTAGAGGGGCCTACCTTGTAAAGAGAATGCGTTTTAGAAAGTTGATCACATTATGCTATGTTTAATAATGCTTTTACACTGCAGAAAATACATATTTAGAGTCTGCTACGGAATTCTGGTGTGAAGCTTTAACTTGTAGGAGATATTTCTATGGCTTTGCAGATGGTTCCTGTTTATTATCCTGTGTTTTAACCTGAGAGTCTTCACGTTGGCTATAATAAAAGTGAAGCATTCTGGGAGTTGATTGCCCTGAATTGACAGCCACTTCCTCTGTTATTTGGAAAGCAAAAGTCATTATAACATAGATCAGACTCACCCAAGTAATAAATATTACAGTTGTGTAAACATCGTCCCAGGTGGTGACTTGAACAGCTCAAGGTCAGATAGACATTGTTGTGTTGTAGTAATGTGACTGCATCATGATTCAGCAGCACATGTTGGCTAGAGTTTTATATTCGGCTACATCTGTGTATTTAGTCTCCTTCTAGGTAAATAGAGATTAAGCACAAACTGATATATCTGGTCAATAGCATACTTTACTATTAACGTAGTTTATGGCATGTTTAAGAACACACCTTGCTGTAAAAAAAGCAACCTTCAATACCCATACAAAAAAACATTGTCTGATGGAGTTGGGATTTACAGCTCACCAACGAGAAACTGAGCCTATTTATGATACAAGTGGAGTAATGTATCCACACAAAGAAATTACATTTTGATGCATTGCACCATATTCTGCTTGCTACGGCAAAACGTATAGGTCTATAGGAGAATACACTATTAGCCAGAAAAGTTCATTCCATTTACTTGTAAAACAGGAAAACTGGTGCTCAAAGGCATAGAATTTGATACATCCCATTATAATATCTATGGCATGCAACTGTTACTCCCTAACTCTTCCTATTGACATTCCCTAAATAACAAACTGACATGCACATAGCAAAGCTGGAAAAAAAACTACCTGGATGCAAGATGAAAATAACCCTGTCTACACCTGTTTTGATGCTTCAGCCTGAAAGAGTCATGGCTAGAAGTAAGCAGGAAAACCAAGTCTATATTATTGTCTTGAGCCATTCCTTCACTCACCTCCAATCAAAGAGTTTATCATGTCTTTCCACAACAGGCTGTTATATTAATTCCAGCAGGTCAATATCTTAAAGTGCATTTTTGCTTGTACATGTACAGATATGATGGACACGTTTCAACTGTATATGATGTTTATACGTACAGATGTAGCCAGACGTGGAATCCTGACTTCAGCCTCCGCCGGCACCAATTAATCTTTCAGTGGTTGGTCCCATTCAAAAGAACAGACCCCCAGCAGGCAGCCACAACTTTTACTGCCCCGCAGCTCCGGGGACAGTAAATCTGGCTACATCTGTCTGTTAATAATGAAAATTAATCTATGAAGTCTACAAAAAGGGTATTGCCCCAACAGTCTATATCCGTGTATAATTGTAATACATATAGTTATGGGTCCAATTTCCACTACCCATAAAGCATTTGTAAGAGTAACATATTCCTTTTACCCTATGCAGTCTGCAGACCAGACAATAAGAAATAGAAATTGACATCCAGAATTCCACCCCAGAGGTGGTTGCATGAACCCTTCTAAAGTATAACAACAAAGCAGTGACAGACTAGACTCCGTATCTGTCTTCTATAGCTACACCCAAATCTGATAGACACCATGCATAATGTTATCTTGTTATATACTGTAAACCATTAATGCTGCCTCTGCCAAGAAGCTACTTTTAGCCTTATCAGAAGGCACCTTTAAGGTGCAAATAACAAACACTGTTAGCAGACATGCTCTACTCGCCCAAAAGAGTGATAGAGAGACAGTATTTCTGGGCCTCAATAATTGATTAGAACATAAAAAATATCTATCTACAATGTAGTATTACTAGACTTTTTTCTTTGTTACATGGGTCACTTGACCAATATCTGGTAATTAAAGGTCTCTCTTAGGACCACAATTAACCAATACAGTGACCTAGCAACCGGAAATGTGACAGGGGGTTGGATTTCCCAGCTACTCCATGTTGTGTGATATCACTGTGTGCCAAACCAAAGCGTGCCCAGACAAAGCCCCCCCCCCTCCCCTTAATATCTATATTGGGCATCTAACAGGGACAGATACAGTATATTAAGGCAAAAGTAATGTAATTCTGTGTCAAAAATCTGCTTCATAAGTATCAACAACAAAAAATCCCATTGAAAATCAATAAGATTTCTTTTGACGATATATCGGGAGCAATCTTTTTGGCCCAGAATTGCACCAGTATTGATACATTTGCTAAGTTTAGAATACCGACAAGCACTGCCGAATTCATAGTTTAATTAAATTGTTTTGTTCTTTACACAATACTGTTGTTTTGTAAAGTAAAGACGATTGCCCCTTCAGAGCCTCTGAACAATAGCGAATGGCAGTGAAACATGTCAGGGGACGGTTTAGTTCTGAGATCTGATTTGTATTAACAGCAATATTAAGATGATGATTTTGTCTAAGATATATATTTTTAAAGCAAAGTATTTGTTTCTTGCACTCGAAGAGACTTCCTCATAATAAAATCTAACCTTTAATTAATCTATATCTATAAAAATGAAAACGTTGTTTGTTTGCTGAAAACGTTGTATATTTGCTGTGCTTATGGGCAATCTGATTGGTCCGTTGGTCTGTCACTCACCCTCTGGCCAATCTGATTGGTCCGTGGCCCGGCCTCGCCCCCGCACGCCTCTCATTGGCCTGTGTGGTTCGCTGACCTCACAAACCCAACTGCCACACTCAGAACAATCACTGCCTCACCGCGTACTCTCACCACCCCTGCGGACTAGACACCACCTCAGGTACCGTGCGCTTCCGCGTGCTCCCCCCCCCAACAACGCCTCCCCACACTAAACCCCCCTGCCGTCGCCCCCCCCCATCACCAACACCGCCCGGTGCAGTCACCCGCCAGCACACCATACACCGTCCGGTCACACCCACCCAAGATTCACCCCCCCACCGACCCACCCAAGATTCATCCACCCCACACACCCACCCAAGATTCACATCCCCCACCCACCCAAGATTCACCCCCCCAAGAAGATTCACCCCCCACAAAACAATTATTAAGGATTCACATCCCGGGCAACGCCGGGTCTCTCAGCTAGTATACATATAAAAAGGAAGTTTGTTTTTTTCTCCCCTTTTGCTTTCTACATGAATATGAATTAAAGGTTAGATTTTATTATGAGGAAGTCTCTTCGAATGCAAGAAAAGGATACTTTTCTTTAAACAAGATATATTCACCAACACAAGTGTTGATCCGATTTGCACCCTTCCGTTACTAGCAATAAATGAAAGAATATAGTTGAGTAGAGCGCGATCAATTTTTCATTTTTCATAAAGATTTTGTCAAAGAGTTTTAAAGGATTAGAATAAAGTAAGATACTGTCTTTTTAATATAACAGCTGTTCTGTGCCTGTTTTTACACTCTCTCTTTGGCAAGTAGGCTCCTTCTCGAATTGATTTCAGTGCTCACAAATGTACTTTATCTACAAATGACAAGGACAACATCAAAATTCAAATGTAAAAACTCAGGCTGGCAGAAAGTGGATCAGAGCCAATAAGCAGCCATCTTGATTTCCTCCAAGACAAATCCAGAGCCCTGCTGCTGTCATCTCCTTATTGACGTGGAAGGTCAGATGGCCTCCACAATGCTGGAGGAGAGCAGCAGTGCTGGGGAGGCTGCCAAGTTATCTTAAAAGCATGCATCGTGAATGCAGCCAAATTACTGTCACTTAGCAAAGAACCCACATTACAGATACGCTGAGAAGGAAGTAAATAATTCGGAGGTGAGCTAGAATGACCTTGACTTCTTCCTCTCCTAAAGGTTTTCAAGGGCAGGTTTGAGCTGCTGATTTTTGAAAACTCAACCAGGTGTGTATCCTGTCTTCCTCATTAAAAGAAACTCTGATGTTTTATTTTAAGATTATTTCCTTTTAGTTTTTACCCAGTGCACCTATGGCTGTGAGACGTTAGCCTCCTAGGACTGAATTCAGGGAGAGTTGGCATTTATGGACTAAAAAATGTAATTTTCATGGAAAAGTACTGATCTTTATCAGGAAGACGCCATTAAATTCTATGAAACCGTTGATGCTAAAAATCAGTGACCAGTGAACTTGTGTGTTATGGATAGTACCGGGCTTCAGATATTTCTGTGCCAGACTGTGAGTCAGCAGCTATGCAATGACTTCAGTCTGTATTTGCGGTGGGTTTAAGCTGTGTGTCAGGAGCCAATTAAAGAGGCAATTCAAGCGGGCAATTATGTTTTTTTTTTTTTAATATGAGATTGAAGCAGGGTGTCTCCGGAGCTGAAACCCATTCATTTCAGCTCCAGGGACCCAATGCTTCCGAAGATGCAGACCTCCAGAGGGGGTGCCCAGCTACAGGGCCTTCTTAACGTATGGGCACATTGGGCAGTTGCCCGGGGGGCCCCACAGCATAGGAGGGCCCCACGCGCCCGGCTCATGCATGCCCACCAATGCTCTCCCCCTGCCCGGCACCCCAGCTCTGCTCGCTCTCTCCCCACCTGGCACCCCGTCTCCGCTCACTCTCCCCCGCCCGGAAGTGGAACCCCAGCTCCGCTCGCTCTCCGCCCGCCCGGCACCTCGGCTCACGTCACAACCGCTCGCAGCCTAGCAGTGCAGCACTTCCGGTGCCTGTTGCTGCTAGTGAGCGCGTGGGAGGCTGGGAGCGACAGTGTAGGCAGGGCCCCGTGCTCTGCTTTGCCCGGGGGGCCACTAATGTTGTTGAGATGGTCCTGCCCAGCTGGTAGGGATCACATAGTGGCTGCTTGTCACAGCTCCCGTGCCCTGCGGGCACATTGAAAGCCATGACATCATCCGCGTGGCTTCCTATTGGCCTACATGATGTGGGAGCATTAAAAAGCAGGGAGATACCGGCATACCGCTTTGGAGGTACATATCTCGGGAAGCAGGGGCCCCCCGGAGCTGAAATTAATGCAGTTCAGCACTGGAAACCCCCTGCTTCAATCCTATTTTTTCAACTACAACAAAAAAAAACACAATACACTTGGATTGTTTCTTTAAACACCGAGGCAATGCTTTCTGGGCCTTATTTTATAAAGGTTTATACAACTCTGGGTTTGAAAATAAAAAAGTTATGTCACGCCACACTCCTTAGCACCTGCTGACGTCCTCTGGGGATGTTTCATTAGATCTGCGGTTGCTTTTTTTTTTGCCTATATCTGCTTTATACAGTGAGCAGTATATAGTCACTCTTGGAGTTTCTGCAGGATGATCTTACTTAAGTAGGGAAGGTCTCAATCCTACAGTGCTGAATTAAAGGAACTGATCAATGCTTAAACCATTCCAGGAAACCCTTCCCAGTGACATCACCCATCGTCATAGATGTATATGAGTCATTTTAGGTGAAGTGTTCCCATTAGGTGTGTTATGCAGCTATACCTACTGGAACAAGACAGTGCTACTGTAACTGCCCAAGGAGCTATACATCCTGGAAACTGTGTCATCCACTGTCAGCTTACAGAATGAGCTTATTTTAATACAGCAGTTAACCTTGCCACTCCCAACTTGTCTGTGAAACAAGACTGTAAAGTATATATGTTAACCCCTTCATTGCCTGGGAGGGGATTAATGAACACTGTGAACAATTATGACGAGACCAAGGATGTTTGTGGCACCTTCATTCTGAATATGTACAGAATATATTTACATTTAAAGCCATAATATAGAAAGTGGTCTGCAACTAAACTAACTAAGTTTGATTGAACAATTCCCTTTTGTTCTTTTAATAATAAAGAATGGTGCGTGAGACTACTATGGCATTATGGGACATGTTTACTAAACATTTCGATGCCAGAAGACACCATCCATGCCAAAATACACCTTTCATCCTATTCCTTGAATTGTGTCATAAGGTATCTTCTGCTGCTGGAAGGTGTCATAGCATAGCACCCCTTAGTAAATATGGACCCATGTCTTTTTTAATTATTTAGACATTTTTGAAACATACAAATATTCCAAATAAATATGTGTGACACATCTTTTTCTCTGAATATCTACAGTAAGTAAAGAAAAAGATGGAAATCAAGTGTCTTCTTTATTATCTATGTATTGATATACAAACCCATGACTGCAAATCAAAATGTAAAAAAAAATTACAATATTGTAAAAGACAATGACAAAGACATGTAGTTAGTGCTATTGATAGTTGTACAATATGCCTGTGTCATTGTGACTACCTCTGTGAAGTGGTAATTTACACACATGGTCACAATAAGTCCCCCATACAATTAGAGCAGTATCCCCCCCCCAAAAAAAACCACATAATCCGGTAGTTCATGTTGTGTCAATCTATTTATAGACTTTAATTTTGTCAAAATCCATTTTTTTTGGCTGAATTTACACCTGTTATTGTTGTATCATTGTTACCATGACAACATCTGTTGATTTAATGAGTGTGAATGGCAGTGTCCATTTTTACTTCCCAGGGAGGCACATGTCGAGCTAGATCAATCCAGAATTCAACAGGGTGACATTGCTTAAAAAAAAAAAAAAAAAAAAGACAGCAAAAGGGGTTTGAACTGGTAAAAAGAAAGGAAAATGTTATATTTACAGGGAGTAGAGTGGATAACTGCTTTAAAGCAGGAGTCCACACGGATCACCAGTTTTGTCTGTATTTAAGTAATAATCCCCGAAGAACAGGGCGTCACTGGCCAATAATGCCCTGGCTGGAAGAGTTGAAGGCCCGAGGTGAAACTGCAGACACACACACACGCACACACACACACACACACACACACACACACACACACACACACACACACACACACACACACACACACACACACACACACACACACACACACACTGCCATCTTCCACCATCCTCTACACCAACTGAAGACCTGAGACACACGCTGCAGCCCCCCTCTAAACACACAAAACACACTGCAGACACACACACACACCAACAAAACAGACTGCTGCCCACTCTACATCCACAAAACACATACCAGCAGCCCTCCCTCTATAGCCACTGCAGCTAGGGTTGCCAGGTGGCTTGTCCAAAAAGATTGGACACAATGGTAAAAGATGTAACCTCCCCCAATACATATAAAATATACACCCACGTCCCCCAATACATATAAAATATACCCCCACGCCCCCTAATACATATAAAAAAAACCACGCCCCCCAATACATATACAAAATACTCTCACCTCCCCAATACATATACAAAATACCCCCACCTCCCCAATACATATACAAAATACCCCCACCTCCCCAATACATATACAAAATAACCCCACCTCCCCAATCAAATTAAGACTTACCTTGGGTATGGTGTCAGGTCGGGCCTGGTGGCTGCGGGGGGGGGGTCGGTGGCTGCAGAGAGGGGGACGTTGGCTGCAGAGGGGGGGTCGGTGGCCGAGGAGGGGCAGTGGATGTGGAGGGGGTAGTTGATGCAGAGGGGGGACAGAGGATGCGGAGGGGGTGGCAGCTAATCAGAGCAGTTATCGCCATGCCCGGCTCTCCCCCAGCTGCAGGCTTCTCTCTCCCTGTCTGTTCCACGCCGAGGTGCCTGAGGCTGACGTGCGTCGGGCCTCCATCTCACGCCGGCGTGCACCAGAAGACAGGGTGAGGGAGGAGTCAGCACCTTGCTGATGCCTCGTGTCCAAACAGCTCCCCTGATTGAAAGCAACTTTCACTCTGTGTGGATGAAAACTGAAAGCTGATTGGCTGAAAAACTTGTCAGGGTGCCAAAAATTCCGGGACATTACTGAATAGATAATGCCCAGAATTTTAACCAATCAGAGAGCAGGGATTTCAATAATGCACAGAATTTACCAGCATTAGCCGATAATTGAGTTACGACTTTAAGGCGTCTCTTCTTGCACTTTCCAATAATGTTTTGATTTTTAACATCCGATACTCCGTTCAGGAGTTATAACCGTTTGAAATATTAGGTTTCCGTGAGGTTAAAATGGAGCTCTCCCTGGAGCCTAGTGAAGTCTAAAGGTTACCATGGTAACCTCAGACACTAGAGGTTATGATATTCATGATTTTTAAAACAAAAAAAAAACAAGATTTTTTTTTTTTTTAAAGAACAGGATATGCTCAGGGGGCAAGATACTAACATTATATGAGTTAAACTCATACAGATTTCTGTGGGGGATTGCTGCTTTAATGTAAAACAAACGGTATCCATAATGGCTGCTCTAAAAGACACATAAAAATAGGTACCACTGTAATTGCTCCTGACGTGCAGGACGGAGGTACTTTCCTATTCCTAATTCCTATGGAAGTCCCCTAACCTATGCAGCTTACCACCAACCAACACTTTCTGTTTAATAAGTACAGGTGACCTCACAGGAGTCAACAACACGTAGTATACCTGCGATATACTGTCGGTACAGTTGGAGAGAACAGTATGCCATTTATTGTTGTGTGTGTTACCAAGTAAACCCTCTCGATATAAGTTTATTGTAATGCCACATTCCTATTTGGAAACGCTGGGGCTTTTGCATCTGTTGGTAAAATGAACACTAGTCTGGATGCCAAGTGCAGCGGTTGCCCCGTCTTCAGAGACTTCCAGCCGCCCCAACAGCTTTGCAACCTCCGCTAGCCCACCTGACTTGCTTAGCAAAGAGAGACGGGGCCAAGACACAGGTTCTTCCTCCTGCCTGCCGCTTCTCACAGAGCACTGGCGCCATGCTTCTCCCCAACTAGCGGTGCCAGCTTTCACTTTCTACACCAGTGGGCTCCAAGGTGACAAGTTCAATTCTCAGTTCTGTCAACCAACTTCCCTGACCTACTTTCTTACTCTGCAGCAGGGCTGGAACAATGCCTTCATTTCCTGCTTAGATCCAACCTTGCATTTGCACAGCAAAACAATGGCTTGCTAAAGATAAGCCTTAGGGCTTCACATTGCTCTGTTAAAGTAATTTTGACCGGTTCTAAAAAAATAAATATGAGAAGCAGCATGTAATTCTTTAGAGGAACCTGAAGTCTTATTAAACAAAGAGAACACTGTGGTTATAATTCTAGTGGCACATGGAAAAAAGTATGCAGGGTATATAATTCATATATATTGTCATGTCTTTTGGAGCATGGATCAGGAAAGACTAAATGACCTCAATGTGTACTTTGTGGAAGGTAAGAGGTAGGAGTGGAGGTGTGATGGAGACTTTCAAGCAGCAATCGCGCATATGCAATTTGGTTCATGACAGCATTGGAACCAGGGGATGTTCCTGGAGCAAAAACACACTGTTTTTTGTTCTGGGGGGACCCCGATTCTCAAGATATTTACCGGTGAACTCACTGGTTTTTCTGCCTATCCAGGGGAACCAAAATGGCAGTTAAAATCTCACAGGAGCTCGACTGCTGCAGCTTTCTATTGGATGGCCATTTAAACAGCGTTAACTTCCACGGTAAGAATGTCGTGAACCATAGGCCCAGAGTCCTAAAAATAGTCTGGTTTAGCTCTAGAAAAAAAACATGGTTCTCATCTTATAATAAAAATACATTGTCGCATGTGCATATACTCAGGGCCTTATAGCTGGAACACTGCAGCTACTGTACATCAAGGAGCTGTGGATACCGTCCATACCTCCAGACTGTATATTGACGAGTTGTGCTAGTATTAAAAAATAATCTCACCTAAGAGCATATATGTCAGTGCATGAACACATGGTTGAAGACAAGTGTGAAGTTGAGGCACCGAGCTTTCACATCAGATAGCCGGCTGTTATCTAAAAGCTAGCAGCTTGCAATGCCGTTTTACAGGAGTCCTGAAGGTAAAATGTAATGTCCTCCATCTGCATCAAGGAAATGAGGATGATTTCCTATTAATAAAAGGCAGAATCTGCTAGTAAGCAGACAGGCTGAATTGCAGCAATGTGAGAATTATTATCCGACCAGTTCTTTTCAGATTTCAGTTATCTAATATCAAAAAAATGTTTGCCTTCTAAGATTTCCGTGTCTTACATGTCTTTTGTATTCGCCCGGCGAATGTGCTCCATATGTTTTATTCAAACAAAATAACTAAAATGATCTTCCTGCATGTAACCGTCTGTGATGGTGAAGGGGTAACCAGGCCTTCAATAAAGGTATTATGCCCGGCTGGTTACCTCTGAGCCATATTGTGGGGTTTAGAGTGTCAGCTCTTGGACCCGTTTGTTGTACATGAAATGCATGTGATTGTGCGACAATAATGAGTTTATGTGTGTTTTACCTTTCCAGGAGTGCTAACCAGTGGAGATTGAGAGGCTATGAGTTTCAAGGTGGGGGGGAGGGGGGAATGGAGGGATGGGTTGCAGTAAAAGTGTTGTCAGATTGTGTTTAGGTAACCAGGGTCCAGAGTTGCTGGCCACCCCAAAAATGTATCCGGGAATCAGGTCAGATTCCCGGGGACACCACCCTGGTCAAAATCCTCCCTTGAAAACATTTACGCAACTCATCGCCAGGTTTCCTTGCTTCAGCACAGACCAGAAAGGTAAATGGGGGCATAGGGATATGTGTATCTCAGGTATAGTCAAGGTGCCCTAAGTTAGTTGGAGTCCCTCAGTATATGCCCAGATTACCAGAACTGGTATAGGAGTTCTGGGATGCTCCAACCATCCATAAGGTTTCAAGGGTGTTTTTAAGTCTAAGTCCAGTTTTCAGTGTATTTGGAATGTAGCCCTGAAAATGAACCTAAGCGTTATTTCGTTCCACTTAGAAACACTTTTCATTATAGGAAGGGCTAGGTGTGCTGAAAATGAACGTGCGCGTCTTATCATTCTAAAGGACTAAGAAAATGTGAAAATATTTTTATTAACATTGTGTTTTAGGGGAAATGCTTATGCACAGTATATGAGCTGGGGGCTTCCAGGTCCGTGGTTCAGAGAGACCATTTGGCTACCAAGCTGGTGCCATCAAGTCTGCTCGGTTCGAGGACATGAAAGCCTCAGAGGTTGCCAAGGTGTGAAAGTCATTTGGGCACCGGAGTTATGCTCAAGTACCCATGTCCTGGGATGAATGACAGTCCCGGACCACCATTTGCCCCAAGCCAGACTGTGAAGAGCTCTGACTGTAACTCAGCAGGTGGCTTCTGACTGACAAGTGGCAGAGGTGCCAAGTTGGCTCCCACCTATGCCAATTTATACCTTGGCTGGTGGGAGGAGACCGTGGTCTTCAGCGATGCCCTGGATAGATTCACGGGTCACATTGAACTGTGGGCCCGCTATATTGACGATGTGATATTACTATGGAGTGGTACTGAGACACTCTTGAGTGAATTCATAGGTGTATTGAATACGAACAATCATAACCTCAAATTGACCTATGAAGTGGATAAGCATAGAATTAACTTTTTAGACTTGACCATAAGTAAGAAAGATGATGGGAGTCTAGAAACCACAATTTTTCGGAAGGCCACATCTACTAACAGCCTGCTGGTAGCAGATAGTCATCACCCTCAGAATATGGTGACTAGCATCCCAACAGGACAGTTTCAGAGGTTGAGGCATAATTGCTCCAACATGGAGGAATTTGACCATCAGGCTAAGGACATGACTGCGCGCTTCCTGGAGAGAGGATATAGTAGGGGGTCCGTCAAAAGAGCTTACAAAAAAGCTAGATGGGTACCTAGGGAACAACTGCTAGTCACTGGACAAAGACCGGGTCGTGACAGTGATAATCACATTATAAGATACATTGGCACATACAATAGCCAATGGAACAATATTAGGAATATTTTTTCTAAACATTGGCACGGACTAATGGAGGATGGTGATCTTAAACAGGTTCTCAAGGAAAATCCCACAATGACATACAGAAGAGCACGTAACGTCCAAGATACATTAGTACACAGCCACTTCCAAGGAGATCAACCGAGAACTTGGTTAGGAGATGCAAAACCCATTGGTTAATTTCCCTGCGGTAGGTGCAGAACATGCACTTACATGCCTAAAACTAAGATCCTTTGGGCCCAAAGTCTAAAACACACTACATCAAGGACTATATAAATTGCCTCACCACAGGGGTAATTTATCTAATTTCCTGTAAATGTGGGAAGAGGTACGTGGGAAAAATCCATAGACAATTAAAAATATGCGTCCTTGAGCACATGGGGTCCATTAGGAACAACAAAGATGTACCAGTGGCGAAACACGTCAATGAAGCTCACAATGGTGACTTGACATCAGTGAGTTTCTGTGGCATTGACCATGTGTTATGGGGACAAAGGAAGGGAGACTGGGACCGACACTTAATGCAAGTTGAATGTAGGTGTATATATACTCTACAGACACTATATCCAGACGTCCTCAATGAGGGGTTCATATATACACCATTCTTATGATCATCCCCCCTCTGTATGTTGAGGTCTAGACAACAGCTGACCTATCAGGTTATATATATCAACTTATTGAACAAGAAATAAAATATGAACTTTAGTGTTGATGGCGTAATCACTATTTAAGTGGGACCCAGGGATCTATTTCTTAAACTGAGTCATACACTCTAGCGGAACTGTTTTGACTTATAGAGGCGGTTCCATATAAGGGCTCACATTCCTACATCACCATCCCTATGTAACCCGATATGATGATTGGTCATCCTTGCTTACGATCCCACCACTAACCTCTCCATTTAAGGACTTTGCCCACCCACATTGGTTCTTCAACTCCTATACCCCCCTTGGAGTTTAGCCTGCCATCAGTATATTGGTCAGCGGACCCCCTATAGCAAGTGATATATAATCTAGTCAGATTGAGCACCCCTCTTTCCTTGTTTGATTTGCTTTCACTGTGCACTATAGGTGCACACATACATTATTGACACAGGAATATGACAAATGAGGGTGTTTATTCATCATCCTTTACCATTAATATTTTCAGGATTGTAAGCAACCTTCAATCCAGCTTTAGTTTAGCCAAGCTATAAACAAGAAAGCCTCCTTTGAAAGGATTTAATACTAGAGTCTCTATTAATATAGAGCTCACAGTGAGTTAATTATTAGGGACTCGTTATTTAGCCTTCTCCTATTGTGAGGTACTGTATTTAAGGAAGAAGTGGATTAGTCTTCACTACCACTCCTGCCCTGACGAAGCGAAGCGTTCTACGCGAAACGGTCCGTCGGTTTTAGATGACGTCATTCCTCTGACATCGGTGGTGGCGACCCGCGATGCTAGGAGCTCCAGTATACCGAGGAGACTGACATACATCCGGTTATACTGGTAGTATCAAGTGCTGGCATACACATAAACTCCCTTTTCTGCCTTAATTTACGTATCTGACATATTAGGCTATACGCATGTGAAATGTTACACTAATATGTTTTCTTTGATATGGCATATATTGTGACATCCGATGGGCTGCAACTGAACCTATGAAACAGGTTATTTTAAGTGTCCAAATGCTATGTGTACACACCAGCAGCACTATTTCTCCTGTTTTTCACTTGCACTGTTACTGAACACACTACCCATGTATACACACTGTATCACTTTGTGCTTGTTGCAAATTTATATGCTAACAGTATTTTGAGCAGTCTGGGTTATGTTACCACACACATGAATTGCTACATTATGTCAGTACTCCTACTTATTTGTAGGAAATAACTTGGTATACTGTCAGTGTGAATAAAGGTAACCAGCGTTTATACAGTTTACCATTAGGAGCTCCAAACTGGGAATATTTGTGTATCTCTGGATATATTTCATGGTTGACACCATATACATAGTCTGAGACATATTCTCCTTTATATGAGATTTTCCATGGTGGGCTTTGGAGGAGCCTTTATCCTCAACTTTGTGTCACCACCACCTAATTTTAAATACACTTGTGTTTATACCTTACACTCCCTTCTTTTGTTCCCTAGTATGTCTTAATAAAGCTTTTTTGTTTTGCGTCGTTTGGCACAATAGGCTACAAGCCTGGGACTACATTTTCTGTCCCACCTGTTGTTTGTCCTCATAGAGTGCAATTGTGGGTTTCTTATCCAACCAGGATTTACACCCGGACTGGATTTCTATGGCGCATACCCTTGTCAGAATCCGAATCCGTGCTCTCCCAGTTTAGATAGACTGGCAACGCTCTGATAGGCTGGTAGGATTTCTCCCACACTCGGATTGACTGGAGTATGAAGTCGAAATACTATAAGAAAGCCAGCAGCAAATCTATTTGCGAGATTCTAAGCGCCAAGACAGCAGCGGCAAATTCGAAAACACCAAAAGATGCTCTCAGAGAAATACCAGAGAGCTGGCTTCAGAAATGTCCAGGTGAGAAATTTTCAAGTCCCACTTTTCAGGGCCAAGTTCTGAAAAGAAAATGTAGCGGTCGCGGCTGGGATTGCAAGCCAAAAAGAGTACCAGGACGTTTGGTACTATCTCCCGGTCAAGGCATTTTCGCAGCTCTGGAGCAGATACAGCAGTGGCGTCAGGAACTTCAAGCCGATTTGGGTTCCAGGATAAGTCCTGGTCAACCTAAAGACTTTGTTTTACCTCGTATTTCACCTAGGAAAGTCTAGATTTGTAGCCCAGACCCCCAGTAAGTGTGTTTTCTCTTGTATTTTGTAACGCATTGTGTGTACGTCTGTTTCAATGAAATAAATGACCATTTGTTTTACTAACTGGTTTTGCTCAGTGAATGATCTCGGTAAAAAGGTGTAAATGCCTGGTCTGCCGTGCCAGTCTCCATGACTCTCTAACACCAGGTATGAAAGAGAATTTACAGTTTAGGCCGCCACTAAACGGTGCTTCTCAGTAATATACCCTTTGGCGCCAAAAAACAACTTGCAGATGATTCAAGTGAATGGGCCTTATGGTGTCAAATAGTAAATTATCCAGCAGTCCCTGTCACCGTCAGAGAATTAGACGACATCGCAGAATATGGCAGTTGGGTAGCAGAGAGACGCAGAACATTAAAGATGGCAGCACACAGAGGTAATGCTCAAAACATCCAGGGGGACCATGTGGGGAGATAAGAGAACAGTATATACAATATAAGTGCAGACGTCAAGTATTTTATGGATATAAAAGCAGTGTCTTGGCTCTTATGGTTGATCTACTCACAGGAGCAAGGTGATATTATAAGCAGTTGGCAAATTGGGTTGCCACCCTTGAAGATATCTATGAGCTGTACCCCCCTAGCGATTCTCCGTCGGCAGTGTATGTATAGAGAGAGGGAGAAAACTACATAGTGCGATCAATATGATAGTTTATATTTGAAAAAACACAATAAAAATGCGCACTTACAATTTTCACAAAAGTTAAAAGCATGTATCACAATATGTGAATGGAGGATCTCCCGAAACAGCTCACCGCCTCCTACAGGTCAGTCTGCTGGCTTCCACAGCTCTGCGTCCTGGACCGGAGCTTCCTTCTGCGCGCCCGTCTGCAAGATGTGACGTCACTGCATTCAGAGCTGGTTCTACGGATCGTCTCCAAGACCAAAATAGGTCCACTGGTAAAACTCTACGCGTTTCGCCTCAGCTACCAAACTGTTTCTTGGCTTCGTCAGGAGTCCTCCATTCACATATTTTGTTTTGAGCAATACTTAACCCTTGGAACCCGTGACACAGGTCCCACCAGTGAGGTTTGAGCAAGGGGTTGGATTATTAATCCTATCTGTACCACCTTTCTCATTTATTTTTCACTAATTTCATTCACGAAGTAGCGCCTGTTCTATCACTCTTTTCTAGCAGCACACAGAGGTAAACCATGAACCTGAAGTCTTATTAAACATAATATGTCATAACTTGTCATATAATTGATCTTTATTTATTATTTAGACCTTCCTTGATATGTTAAACATATAGATATTACCTGGCATGAAAACATTCAGATTACAGTTTTCTTATTTGGGGGTGAAGTCTGATTTTCAAACTATTATGTCTAGTACTTTTACTTTACTGATATACGCATGTCACTAAGATTTAGCCCCATTATGCCTATCATGGACGTTAAAGCAGCAATAACCGCCAAAATGATTTTTTTTAACCTTACCTAAACAGGAGGGTTTGTCAGAGCTCACCTTTGGTCCGTCGACCTCCGGGACTCCCCCGGTCGCCAAGATATTTGTAGTTTTATTGTGTAGTATTTTTACACAAAGAACGCCAAGGAGAGCAGCCTATCACAAATAGAAAGTCGCAACCTGGCCGGGCGGCCATTTTGTATCCACGAGAAAGTGTTCTTGTAGACAAAATAGCTTGTCGCTCGGAAACCAGGGCGTCGTGGGTTCAGGGATCAGCTCTGGGGGAACCTGCAATTCAAGAAGGTTAACAAAAATAAATAAAAAAATACAACGTGCAGCGTGGACTGGTGCTTTAAAGAAAAATAAAGGCTAATGACAATGTATGCAACTATAACATTTTCTCTCTCTCTACTTGTGATATTAGTCTTATTCTTTCCTCTGCGGTATGTAATCCGAACTTTCCTTTGTTTTCTCTGCATTTATTTTCCTGGCATGTAAAGATCTTCGGTTTCCAAAGTTCCATAACGGCAACTGTTTTTACAAGCATTGCCAATAAAATGTACATTATCATATAAGAATAATATATAATTCATACAGCATCTATCGTCTTAATAGGTTGAGAATTTGACTGCTCATTAAGTGATTTCATCTAAAAACTTTCCCTTCCTCTGCGATAAATTTTAGCTATCCAATGTGTCCAGTAATAGATTCTGATACAACACTATGGTACCAAAGATCCATTACAGTCGATGTTTTTTTACTGTAACCGGCGCGTTCCTTTCCTTACTTACTAAAATCAGTAATCGATACTAGGTTGCTAATGCCCAAATTAATTTATCTAGGTTTGGCCAACTACATATTTATTTATAACAACATGTATATAGTGTCCTTATCCAGGGCACTGTACATTAGCTAGTAATAGTATGTTGGGGTAACATATGGAACATTTCATGTGATGGGCATAGAGTCATTAATAAGATGTCTTTATGGTGGGCAAGGGGGGGAGCATTATGGTTGGGCAATGGGTTAGGTACATTGAGAGCTTGCTTGGCTGGTGGGTATGGGTTGGGGTATAGCCAAACATGGTAATGTTACTGAGTGGTCAGAAAACTATTAACAAATGATGGTATTGTGCTTTATACGGTTAAATAATAAAGCCATTTAGCCTTCTTCCCTGCTAACAAATCATGCATTCCATAAGATAAGCCTTTACCTAGCTGCTCTCTACCCTGAGCATTTAAAAAAAATGATACGACTATTTTTTATTACACCGTTTATGCTATTAGAATCGCCTCCCTTCATCACACGCCCAGTTTAGCAAGCCATCTAACTCCAGAATTCACAGTCCAAACTCACACAGTACTGGTAATATTTCCAGACTTCACACTTGCAGTAGGAGTGTGATCTTACTGTATATAAATAAGGGGAAAAAGTACCAATAAAACATCCTTTTAAAATATCCTCTATTTAAAAGCAATACAGTATCATTAAGCATTTGTTGTGTCGAAATTCGGTTTTACATGCAGCATAAATCCTGCAATTTAATATCATTAAGTCACTAATGTTCTATAGTTACTGCTATTGCAGTCAAATAACAATAGGTATAGAAGTACTGTTTCACAACTCTCAGTGATTAAGAGACTTGAGTGTAGAAGAGCGTCCAATCTCAGTCTAAACTGCACTGCAGCCTGTGATTCTGTCCTGAGGAATGCACCGACTGACAGACATCACGGATCACAGAGATTAGAAGTGTAGGTGTGCACAGGTCTTTGTATATGGTGAGTTGTACGTTTTTGTCCTGCTCTGTACATAACAACCAGACAGATACGCATGGGATCTGTATTATTCCAGTTTACAGGGTTTTAACAGGTACTGAATCACTGAACTAAATGATTAGCACAGCAATTTCGCAAGATCCTGCCGTGCACCTACATGTCCTAAGAAAGGACATTTTGTACAAAGTTAGAGACACACACACACACACACACACACACACACACACACACACACACACACACACACACACACACACACACACACACACACACACACACACACACACACACACTTACTGTAGTTGAGACATTGTATGTAATGTTCATTGACTTTAATACAGTACTTTTCATAGCTGTTCATAATGTTTAAAATCTATACGTTTTGGGATCTGCTGATACAAGTCCTGTGGCTCCAAAACTGGGGCACCACAACAAAATGATTATTATCTAATTTGCTCCAGTTGTGTCCACTACTCCCCGAGACCCCAGTACCACTCATTGGGAAGTAGCCCCTTCTGTCAGTGAGCAGGTTAAACGATGTGGCCTGTTTGCATGCGTTATCTGTTCCAGGCTTCAGCATTATTGCTTCTTTCTATGCTGTGACACAAACACAGACAGGAGCACTGACCCAGCAGCCGGTTATGTTAATGTGTCAATTAAGGAGCTGGAAGGAAGCGAACATGAGGAGATTAAATAATTTTGCTTAATTTGTACATCTCTTCCGTGTGGGTCAAATCTGCGCTTGTAACAGCCACAATTTAATGCACATGCACACATACAAATGCTACGTGCACTGTATCATTATCTGTGTCTGTAAAAAAATATAAACCATTTTACATGAAAAGCGGCATATGTTCTTCTTAAAACAAATGCCATTTTATTTACAAATGAGAGTAAGAGCTTAGATTTGTAAATAAAAAAAAGCAGTTGTACTTAAGTATATATGTAATTCTATCCTAAAAATATAAAATCAGCATTATCTATCTATCTATCTATCTATCTATCTATCTATCTATCTATCTATCTATCTATCTATCTATCTATCTATCTATCATAAAATCTTGTCTGCAGTGCCTGTGTAAGTAATTTAATTAGGAAACCAGGGGCATAGTACCCATTTAAGCAGAAATGCACAAGCTTCCAGATTGAACAGTATGTAACCATATCTAAACATGGTTGGGTCTGTGTATATCAGTGTGTGAGTATGCATTTGCAAATCTGTGTATATAATTATCGGTGTGTCTATATCAGTGCCCTTCAGTGTTTGTGTATGTACAGCAGGGCTCTTCAACTAGTTTTCCTCCTTGATAAAGCAACCGACTAGGTGCGAAACGCGTTGGATTCTTTTTGGCGGTGCGTTGCCTTATTACCTTTATTGAGTGATTTTTTTCCTTTTTAGTTTTCAAGAGAAGCTGGATCTGAAAAAATATTACAAATAGGAGGGCACAAGAGCATTTTTATTATATTATTATTATAATCATAATTATTGTAATATTGTTATACGTATATATTTGCAAGCATCTATATTATCTGCATCATATATATTTATATCAACCATGCTGACAAGGAAATTTCAGTATTAAAATATTGCACATAACTGCAATGTGCGTTGGTGAATTTGTGCAATGGAATTAAAGAGCATCAGGTGCTGCCATTAAGGGTAAAAAGCTTTAAGTTGCAGAAGGCACAATAACCCTTTTGCTGGTAGAGGTCAGGAATGCATTGCTCTGCCCGCCCCTCTGGCAACTTAAAAGTTGCAACGTATGCTTCCAAATAATTTGTATAGGGCCATCTCTTGCTTCTTGTCTGCATGACCCAAGCTCACTAAATAAATATTGAATTGACACAGTCCTGTCCCTTTTCATCAGAACATAGAAGTAGAGATCTCAGGGGAATGTCAGCAAAAATATAATGCTTCAATTCACTCTTATAAATTCTACTCATCCTTCTTATTTCCTATTGGCAGTTTATGCTCTACCCAATTCTTCCAAAATTGCCCCAAAAATAATTACTGGGAGTTGCAGAAATCAATGAAAAATGTGCATGCGCTAAACCAGTCCTATTACATAATACATATATTTATGCATTCCGTGATGAGGTTATAATGCTCGAGCCGCTCACTGAAACATTTAAAGGAGATTGTAGTGCTTAACTCCGCTGTCAGAGAAGACGGCAATGCATTGTTTTACTATGAAGAAGTACTTCTGGTTTTTCTAATGGCGAAGGGGCTCACACAATACAATGTCCAATGCTCAGTCTTCCTTCAATAATATTATCAAAACACACAGTTATAGGATGGCTTTTCCACTCCTTGTAAAATAGGTCGAGTGTCTTGCTGGGTTTTGCAGGCCTTTAAATATTTAATGGAAATGTGTAATGAGCAACTTAGATGCCTCAGTACACTCACAAACATGGCACTGTTTGTATGTGGTTTGGAAAGACCTTTGCTCAGGTCTTCTTTCAAAAAGAGGTACTGCTGTATGTACAGTATATGGTAGTATCACATCATGTAATTGTGTATGTAACATATACAGTACAGTGACGAGAAAACGTTGTGAACCACAATTATAATTACAGAAATTCCGTAGTTTTTTTTAAAATATCCAATCGGGTTTATATTAACCAATTCCATGTCTTTTGAAACAAAATGATATATGAATTAGACAAACAATGAGTCATTAAGAGTCAGGGTATGGGAAAAAGTAATCGAATGTTAAATTAGGGTTAGTAAATAATGAGGTAGGTCTTCAGGTGTGAGTTTGGGAGGCCCCACCCTACAGTACAGGAGGGCCCCGGGCATGCGGCGGGTTCTGTTCTAAGGGCCCGCCGGAAAGCAGAACTGGAGATTTTCGGTGTGTGTGTGCACATGCGCAGACCGGCAATTCGCCCTTCTATGCATGCACAACCTCAAAAAACCCTCATTCTGCGCATGTGTGACCTCAGACCGGCCTGTTCTGCGAATGCGCAGACATGGCGGCCCCCTTCTCGGTACCGCCGTATCGGCGGATCGCTGAAAAGCGGATCGCCGAGAAGCGGGGCCTTGCTGTATATAAAGATCAGAAACTTTGTGAGTTTGGTCTTAGGGTTACACAACCATTTCTAAGGATCTGGGGCTCCAACAATCCACTGTCAGACAAAAGGAAAACGTTCAAGACTACAGTCACTCTAACCAGGAGCGGTCGTCCTACCAAAATATCTCCAAGAGCAAACCGGCAAATCATCCAGGAAGTAACAAAGAACAGAGTAACATCCAGGGATCTGCAGGCCTCTCTCGCCTTGGCTAATGTGACAAATATCAGAAAAATACTGAACAAGAATGGTATTCATGGAAGGATAGTCGGGAGGAAACCACTGCTCCTGTAACAAGAACATTGCTTCCATCGGAAGTTCACCAAAGACCAAAAGACTTCTGGAACAATGTTGCCTGGACAGACGTCAAAGGAAGAACTTTTTGGCCTTAATGAGAAACTTTATGTTTGGCGAAAACCAAAACTGCGTTTGCGTAGAAGATCCTCCAGGATGGTGATGGGAGTGTGAGGGCTTGGGGCTGCTTTGCTTTTTCCCCTCCACCAGGGAAACAAGGAATGCGAGTAGTGCTGGAGTAGTAGCTCAGTATTTATGACACTGCCTTTGAAGTGGGTGAGCTCGATTCCAGGCCCAGTGTCAGCTCTTCTGACCCAGTGTCAGCTCTTCTGACCCTGTGCCTCAGGAATCATAATTAGATTGTCAGCTCTTTGAGGCAAGGGTTCATTGTGGCTGCAAAACTTTATATACAGTAATGTGTTTGTGTTATACAGCAGGGGTGCCCAAACTTTTCCCCCTGCACCCCCCTCCTGCTCTCCTCCCCCTGCTCGCGCCCCCAGCTTACATTGTGTCCGGTGTCAAATGACGCTGTGGGGTCACGTGACGTCACTTTGCCATGCAGTTCCAATTATAGGGTCCAGATTACTATTATTTTATTATTCCTAATATTTCCTTTTTCACTCTGGTCATTGTGAAACCTTCCCTCAGTTTTCCATTGTAGAGAAATATCGATGTACAATCATTACAATCATGTACGCCTCATATAACTACACAAGTTCATTTGGATGATTGCTCCACTCTGTCATATACTATATAATGCAATGGTTGCAAACAAGGATTCTGGGTAATACCATGCACATTACACAAGCACACTGAATGTGCACTTTTCAGCTTCCAGTTTATTTTAAACAGGGGCGTTTCCCCAGAGCTTTTGCCTGCTTCATTATACAGCAAAGAGTGAGGAAGTACTGCTTAATTACTAACTAAAAGGCAGCTTAATTACTGATTCTACATTGTAACTGCTTTTACATTTAGTCCTAAGGTCTCCAATTGCTGCTGCATTTCCTCTCAGTATGTATTACATGCATAGTGGAAATATAAGCCCAAAGCAGCATGTATTACATGCATCTTCCATGTCAATTCCTTCTGCACTCTGAGGAGTTACAGTACGTATGTTATGACACAAACGTTGACGAGTACAGAGTGGGTGTTACATGGCTGTGGCCCTTTCATTTCAATCTCTATCCTCTTTTAAGACCCATCTTCAAACATACCTCTTTAATGAAGCATAGGGGTAGCTCAATGGCTGATATTATACACCTCATACATCGACCTTGTACATTCTCCCCTTAGATTGTAAGCTCTTCTGGGCAGGGACTCCTTTTTTCTACTTTTATGTCTCATGCGCTTATTCCCATTATGTGTTATATGAGTATGTCACGTGTATTACTGCTGTGAAGAGCTATGTACATAGATGACGCTATATAAATAAAGATATAAATATACTGTACATACATACACAATGGTCGACAAATCACCAAAAAATCTTCTCGCCGAACAAAAAAATCTATTCGCCACCTAGTACCACACGTGTGCTGCTTGGGCCAATAGGAGCTCGCCACGATGTTAAATCCACTCGCCCGGGGCGTGCAAATGTATAGGTTTGTCGAACACTGTACATACATACTGCAGCTCCAATATATGTTACAAAGCAGCACTGCAGCTTTAAAATAAAATGTAAAAAAACTATTTCTCGCATCTCCCCTGGAATCCTTTCAGCTTTTACATTTTCCATCTTTCTTCTTCTTTTTTTTTTTTTTAATCTTTGAAACCAAAATGTTCGTTAGTCTTAATCCAACACAACAGCCTGAAAACACGTCAGCGGAAAATAATGAATCAGACTGCACAGCTATTTTTGAACGAGAGATGTGGCTTTTATAGGAATCGGAAGAACCACATGCTAACCCATTGATGTTACTGTATAGTAGCACCATTCCTGGCTCCTATTTTCTGTGAGGATGTCTTGCTTATTTCACCGAATGAAAGAGCTTTGAACAATGACTTTTTGTCTGATCTTTCTCCTTTTATGCGCTCGTGAGCAGAGACTTTTTGTCATAATGTATTAATGCCCCTCACATAACTTTATACTCTCCAGTGCCTTTTACAACAAATTTCCTGGAAGCATTAACAGTACAGTTCCCTCTTACTGCAGGCTGGCCAACTCCAGTCCTCAAGCACCACCAACAGGTCAGGCGTTCAGGATGTCCCTGCTTCATTATAGGTGGCTCTATCAGTGGCTCAGTGTTTGACTGGGCCATCTCTGTGAATAAGCAGGAATATCCTGGAAACCTGACCTGTTGGTGGCGCTTGAAGATTGGAGTTGACCACCCCTGCGCTTACTTTTTTCCCCTAAATTGTTGTTTCACACCAATTTCATGGTTTTAAAATGCTGGAAAAGGAGTCGTTCAGTGTGTGAAGCGGCCTACTGAAAAAGTAGTGGTACTGTGATTGCAGAGCTCTTTGGACCAGGGGTGGAAATTCACACCAGTGTGTTCCAGTGAAGAAGAGAAAAAAGCCCCCCACTCTCTTCTATTACACACACACACACACACACACACACACACACACACACACACACACACACACACACACACACACACACACACACACACACACACACACACACACACACACACACACACACACACACACCAGTGCAGCGGTACAGGTGGTAGTATGGGCAGATAGGCCTTCAACAGTCGGGGGTCTTGGTGCAGTTGAACCGGCTGCACCTAAGGTAGATGCTCCTGCATTGCTTCAGACCATATGTAAGAAGGATTTATTCAATATTTATAATATAAAGTAGAAAGAGGGAAGGGCATTCCTAAAATAAATGTCTCTCTCTCTAAAACAAAGGAAGATAGAACTATAAGTGTGAAAATATAAAAGTAATAGTACTCTGGGTTTGTCAATAAAAAATTAGTATTACTTCATACTCTCCGGCACCATCACACATTGATTACTTTGTTCATTGAGACATCTTTTATGTGGACAGTGTTAAATCATTTGCTAGTGGACAAAAAATACTATGCTGCAGACCCACCCCTGTATTTCAACATGTGGGTGCTGAGGACCCCTTCTGCTTTCCAACTGGCAAAGTGGTATCTGTGTCCGTCTCTCGGTTTGAGCACTGCTACAAGCAACATGACTGGTTCAGGCCCCCAAAATGGACCTTCCTCCGTTTTACCCTCGTACCTTATATATCCGACTGCTGATTGGCTTGAAAAGTGGGCGGGCCTGATTATAAGGGGAGGATATAGTTTTCAACTTAACTTTATTGTAAAAAACCTTGCCTTATAATCGGGCAAAACCGTATTTTCCAGCAAAGGTAAATGTCATCAGCAAGTGGCATTAAACCAACAGGTTTTATGGGAATCTAAGCTGGCACTGAGAACCTAACCCATAGCCAGGATTTATACACGCTCCTGCTCCTATGATAGACTAGTCCCATTGATTTGAATGGGAGTATTCATCAAGTAGTGCCCGATTGGCACTAGGGCACTTTAATGAATAATATCCTTAGCGTGGACCCAAAGTGTACACACAATTTAGTTCCTGAAAGGACCTCTGTCCCAACAAGACAATGGTGTCGCCACACACACCAAAAGCTTTTACATAGCCCATGACTGGACATGACCTGGGTTCCCTGGTTGCTGTTTGTGGAATTGTGAGGAGGAGTTGTAAAGCGGGGGGAGATTAGTGGTGGTTGTGTGTGTGGCGGGCCAGTTGTTTTGTGGGGTGGGGGGGAGTTGGGGCCTGACCAGTTGTGAGGTGTAGAAGTGGCAGACGAATTGAGCAGTAACTGGAGGGTTGATGTGCTGAGCGTGAGGGGGCTTGGGCCCATTGGTTTAGCAGTGATGCCTTTCTGCCGAGCACACTAGGGTTAGCACGGCAGAGGAAGGCACCCAGCCAGCTGACCGGAAGTTGGGCACAGAACAGTTTTCTCCACTCTCCTGCACTGTCGATGGACCAGGGTGTCGTTTCTGTGTATTATACTGTATGTTACAGGTCAAGCCTGTGTGACAAGCAGTAAGGAATGATTTTATAAAGTATATAAGATTGTTTATAGAGTGCACTATGCTGTGGTTACGATGATCATGATGAGTTCTACTGTGAATAATGTATATATTGACTAAACTCATACAAGCTTGTTTTATTGATGTTTTCTTTCAACAACCTTTCTGTGCTTTTTACAGTCTCAGGGGGCGATTCACTAAGCAGTGAGCTTGTGCGCCCGATTGGGACAATTGTAATCCCACGATGAAAAATGAAGCCAGACGCGGGATTCATTAAGAAGTAAAGCGCATTTGGTTAGGTGCGGGCAAAAACATGCCCGATCGCGTAAGCTGTTTTTTCCCCACTGCTATCGTGCTTAAAAATCTAAACCGTGATAGCTGATAGAAAAAAGCCTGTAAGATCTGCATGGAGACGCTGCTTCTCCATGCACGGCTCTTACAGGCGATCGTGCATTAAGAATATTGATTTTGATCATAGTGTACATGAGCAGGGGGTCTCCTCAGCTGAACCACATTGGTTTCAGCTTTGGGGACCCCCTACTTCATGAGATACAGACCCCGTTATGGGGTGCCGGTATCCCCTGTGCTTCTAATGCTCCCGCGTCACGTGACCGGGGGATTTAAATCTTGCAGGGGGATACCGGCACCCCATAACGGGGTCTGTATCTCATGAAGTAGGGGTCCCCGAGGCTGAAACCAATGCGGTTCAGCTCAGAAGACCCCCTGCTCATGCACACTATGATCAAAACACACATATCAATAAAAAAATAACTCATTACCGTAGCTGCTAGTTGCTATGGTAATGAAGCTGCATTAATGTCATTTTTATTAATAGTGTGCGGGAGCAGGGGGTCCCCTGAGACGAACCGCATTGATTGTACACTCGGGGACCCCCTGCTTCCTGAGTTACAGGCCCAGATATGGGGTGCCGGTATCTCCTCCATTATTTAAATGTCCTGCGTCATGTGACGCGGACGCTTTAAAAATGGCGGCGACACTGGCATCCGATGCCCCATACCGGGGCCCCATTCCGGGGCCTGTAACTCGGTAAGCAGGGGGTACCTGAGCTAGAAATCAAAGCGGTTCAGCTCAGGAGACCCCTTGCGCACGCACACTATTAAAAAATATACATTATAGCAGCTTCATTACCTTATCGGCTAGCCGCTAAGGCAATGAAGGGGTTATGGTCAAATATCAACTTTATTGGTGACAATTGCCCCCAATCAACCTTGTAATATATACTAGGCACCCACCCCCTGTGCCCCCAACAACCCCTATACGCCCCTAACATACATTACATGTGTAACGGGTATTCCCCCATACAATCGCATATAATGTGTGTGTTAGGGGAACTTAGTGTTACCAGGTGTGGTGCGTTACCTGTTAGGCTCACAGGGGGCCTAAGCCTCCGCCACGGGGAGCCGGGGGCACGAATAGTACTAATAAGAGTAACCTCGTACTCGGTGCAGCGCCTCCACCTGCGATGGCTCCCACCCGAGGGGGAGTGATCCTCACAGGACAATATATAGATCACACAACAGCATATAATACAACCAATGACTTTACTTGCGAGCATAGAACGTACTTGCATATAATATCAACAGGTGTCCCTCCCTAGAGGAGACACTAACTACTGCGTCTCGCAGGACGCTACCCCCCCTTACACCGGGTGATCCCACCCCGTGTCCAGTAATCCCACACAATGTCCCACAGTCTAGAGAGAGAGGATATGTGTGACTGCGCAGTCACTATTAAAGCTAATAGGATTGTTGGTGCACTTGTTGATACGGATTACCTGCCGAGCACTCCAGTGCTCGGGCCTGCAATGGGCTTCACAAAGGATCCGATGAGCGAAGACACCGGAACCATCTTCCAGGGCGATCCCACCTGGATGACTGCTGCAGCCGCAGCGGAGGTCTGAGCCCAAACCTCAAGATGGAAACGCAGCGTCCGCTGTGTCCCTAACTTTCTCTGGATACTGATAAGGGGCAGGGTCCCTAACCTGGGGCCTGTCCCTACAACACTCAGCTACTGTGACTCAGGGCTATCTGGGGCCTAGGGGGCTGCTGGCCTAGTGCAGAGAGTCACTGACTCCTGCACCCTACCTTCCTCCCCTAGCTGCTCCGGTCACCAACTGCCCAACG
Organism: Ascaphus truei; assembly: GCF_040206685.1. NCBI lineage: Eukaryota > Metazoa > Chordata > Amphibia > Anura > Ascaphidae > Ascaphus > Ascaphus truei. The sequence continues at coordinate 56,871,312 of NC_134489.1, read as the reverse complement.
TGCTGCAAGCCCGCGAAAATGTATCAATCTCCATGCAGGGAGATGCTGCAGCCCTATTGGCTCCCTGGGGTCATGTGGAGCGCTCCTAGGCTCATGGGATATGTAGTCCCTCCAAGGGCCCTCTTACTATTGGCCAGGCCGTTCGCACTATCAACGCGCATGCGCGAGCTGTTTGTGGGCCTCCCGCATGCGCAACAGCACTCGTAATGGCGGCGCCCTGCTCCCCGAGCCGCCGGGACCACAGCAACGCGACCGCGGCCCTAGCAATGGGCTGAGCACGTCCCCAGCAACCGGCCGCATAGAAGAGAGAGACGTGCTGCTCGCGCACGGCCCCTCACCGACAGGGGACCTGGCTACACATGTCTTTTTTTTAAAGCATAGGAATGTTACAATAGGCCGGCGGGGGCCCTCGAGTGGTTCCCGTGGGTGTCCGGGTGTCCCCGCTGGCCTGCGGTACCAATCCTGTGCTTTAAATAAAAATGGGAAGTAAATAAACCCCCCTAATACATACAGTACAGTAATGGGCAAAATTACTATTTTCCAGATATGGATAATAGTGCATTTGCCCAATAAAAATAAAACATTAACAAGCAGAAATAAAGTAAATAAATCTTGCACTTTTGAATTAATGTGTTAAAAAAATGCAACCACAAAATAAATACAATTAAAAAAAAAACTGTAAATGAAAACTAACATAATGTACATTCAATATTTTCCCTTACCTTTTAGATGTCTTCACCCTCTGATTCCCGTGGTCACCGCAAGCTCTCGAACCAATCCACGATCCCAAACAGCAACGGGCCACAGGTAAAACAAATGGTGTTTTTGATTGTACTGCATTGTTTGTGGCAACGGAGGACATGGACGGTGATGAGGATGAGGGCGGCCTTCATTATGGCAGCCTGGCAGGGGTGAGTGCAAGATTTATTTACTGTACTTTATTTCTGCTTGTTAATGTTTTATTTTTAATGGGCAAATGCACTATTATCCATATCTGGTTATCCAATATTATCCATATCTGGATAATAGTTATTTTGACCATTATTGTACTGTATGTATTAGGGGGCGGGGGGAGGGAGGGTGTATTTATTTGAAAGTATTGGCTGTTGTGCTTTTTTGGGCACAGGTCAGCGGGGACCCCGGACACCCGCAGGGATTACCCATGGGCCCCGGACACCCGCAGGGATCACCCATGGGCCCCGGACCCCCACGGGGATCATCCGGGGACACCCGCCGGCCTGTTATATTAATTGTGTGTTGAAAAAAACGTAAACAATGATTTTCTTCATGGCTCCATTTCTTTTGCGTCAGCCTTTAGCGTAGTGAAGACTGTGAGGGAGAAGGCAGGGAACGGGTTAACGTGGTTGGCACGGGCTGGAGTGAGATCATCCCTGCAACCGCCAGGGTTGCTGCGACGCCGTACGGAGGAGGTTACATGGTGACGCACTAGGGAGGCGTCACGAGAGACAGCAGGAACCTCCCATTACCGGAAAGACGGAAGCAAGCAGCGGACGCGCTGCAGCAACAGGGGGAGTATCCCCCCCATGAGGACAACTCTGCATATCTCCAGCGCGGATCTGTGAACTACGGCTAATTGCTTATTTTATTCGGATGTTTGTGAGTGTATTACCACTATTTGTTTGTTTGTCTCATTAATCTAGTAAAAACATTATTGCACCAAGAAGTGTGCGCTTTCTGTTCTTCTCATTACTTACCTGCAAACATGGAGATCGGGTAAATGCTTTTATTAGAGAGATTTCATCTCTTCTATTATATAATTTGAATATAAATATACACTACAACCCCTGTAAGCGCAACACCCAGACCGTCACTTACGAGAGAAAAACAGATGGGTATTTAACTACATCATTTGTCATGTTGGATGTAGCATTTGGGGCTCCCTGTATTTTATTTGAATATAAGTATACGGTATATAAATATCATAAAAGTGTAAGTTAAAATGTCTCTTTAAAAGGTTTTACACTTGAGAGGATCTAAAGTGTACCTATTCAGATCCATTTTGTGTGTATTGTTTTAATGGAACATAAATCACCCAATACATAATATAAGAATATTATTTCTTTCTGATATAGCTCGGACAATGTGTGGCGTTTTGGAGGGGCAAAAAAATCACTACCGAGAAGAGCTTACAATCTTATTTTGGTGCCCAGTGAACAGAGATAGTGCCAGTGCAAATTCACTTGAGGGGACCAGAATGTGTCTTACGGAGTGACATTCTTTTGTAAATATGGCCCACGGGACTTATCCAATGTCAGCTTACACTAAGGGGTAAATTCTATATACTCCAACGCAGCATTTGGGCCCAAGTCTGTAGGGATTGTCGTCTGAAAACGTCTGCCTCGGCAGATATAGAATTACCCTTAGGATTCAAACCCAGACACTGACATTACCAATGAATTACTCCCTCGGCCAATGAATGTCATTAATGAAACGAAGAAAAAAGAAAAATTGTTTCTTCCATCATTGCTGCAATAGATGCTAAATGATATTGTTGTATTTCCATAGTTGTATCTGTGTCTTAAACTACACGCTGATTATAGTTTGCAGTAAATGTCAGTTTTCCATTAATACAGCTAAATTGAGAATACATTGGGACTGTCACACTGCATTAGCTCGCTAATGAAAGCTGGAGAATAGTGAAAACAATACTGATCACTTTACATTAACGTGTGTGTGGGAAATCTGCTTGTACAGATAGCTGAACGGCCTGATTCAATACATGCTAATGAATATCTCGGCATGAAGAAAGCATGCAAGAAAAAAATAGAAAGGAAAGCTCCCTCTCACACTCACCTGGGAGGAACAGCAAGGAGTAATTACATTTTTTTTTTTTTATAACTTCAAGTTTATTAGGAATTTTTCATTACAAGATGTATCGTGAACACAGGTAACATATACAATCACAGTATTACATTCAGGTACGATACATTTATCCTCTCCTTTGGGCTTGGAATAGAATAATAGCAACAGAGGGCCTTCTTTATGCTGAAAGGTCCGGAAGGACATTTAAACTTGGGGGTAAAAAAAACAAAAATGAGGGTGAGGGAGGAAGAGAGGGAAAGAAGGGGGGGAAGGGATGGGGAGGGGGGGGGACGCGGGCTCACAAGCTTCTGTGTTATATTCGGGGCCGGGATTGCTTTGGCCTGTCTCCTTATGGTCTAGGTTGTGCCGAGGCGCTGTGTGAGAACTAGGGTCTGGAATCCTATTATGCCAAGATCACGCTCTTTGGGGGAGAGTGCATTTATGGTTATCATTGCCAAATTGTGGTTACCTCAATCCCAGGGATATCTGTCTGTGCCAACCATGGAGTAATTACATTTAAAGGCAAAACCAGCTCTTTTACATTTTCCTAACTTCCTTTCCTCCACTCATGCTGCATCCCTCACACTCAGTTATACCAACCATGATGTCATTTTCCCACTCACTGCTTTATATGCCCCTCTCTTCCTCTTGCTCACTTTCATGTCTCTCCTCTTATTATTGGGACATATTTACTAAGCACTGCTACTCCACAATACACCCTATGCTTACGCAGAAATGTATCTTGTGGAGTAACAACACTTAGAAGATATGGGTCCTGTTGCACGGTACATGCAACCACACGCGGGGTTTCTGGATAAGGCTTATTTATTGAGCCTTAAAAATACAGCACACAAAAACAAAACAGCTTCTTTTTAGCATACAAAAAAACCCCCAAAACAGCTTCTTTTCAGCATACAAAACAAAAGCTTATTTTCAGCATACAAAAAACCCAGACAGTTCATCAAACATGCATTTGGGAGACAGACCTTATAGCAGTAATCTACTTCAGCGTTTCAGTCCTATCTCTTGACCAGCCAGCCCTCCTGTGTGCAAAAAACAGAAAAACACAGCGCAAAACCGCATGGTGAAGTATATCAAAATATATTCAGATATAAAAAAGGTGAGTATTCAGCATACATTAAGGTAGAAGAAACAAACGCATTGAGTGCATCAAGCACAACACGTTACCACACTGTAGTCGATGTCGTGATTCACTGGTGGTTTCAATTAATCATGATGTCAGCCTCACAGTCTTGATAGAGGATGTTGCTGAAACTTCGTCTCTCCTGTGGTAACAGCCTCATCAGGGGTAGATTCCTCTCGGGAGCATCAACGTGTAGGTGCTCGCACAGCAGAGTCGCGTCGCTACTGAGTGACGTCACAGCGACCCGGATGGTAGCCTCCTCCGCACGAATAATGCGGGAATCAGTCCAAACCGGAACAAAGTCTCGATCTCACCAATGCAGTGAATAGTTTATTTATTTATTTTATTTATTTATAAAATATTTTACCAGGAAGTAATACATTGAGAGTTACCTCTCGTTTTCAAGTATGTCCTGGACACAGAGTAAAACAAATAATACATGGTTACAAGTACAGTTACATAAATGAACAGGGTATACATTATATACAAGACATTGCGTGCACAGTTAAAGAAAATATATATTATGAGCGTATGAAACAGTTACAGACCAGGTTAAAATGTGAGACAGCCTTAGATTTGAAAGAACTTAAACTGGTGGTGGATGTGAGAGTCTCTGGTAGGTTGTTCCAGTTTTGGGGTGCACGGTAGGAGAAGGAGGAACATCCGGATACTTTGTTGAGCCTTGGGACCATGAACAGTCTTTTGGAGTCTGATCTCAGGTGATAAGTGCTGCAAGTGGTAGGGGTGAGGAGCTTGTTCAGGTAGCTGGGTAGCTTGCCCATGAAGAATTTAAAGGCAAGACAGGAAAGGTGAACTTTGCGCCTAGACTCTAGTGTTGACCAATCTAGTTCTTTGAGCATTTCACAGTGATGTATGTTGTAGTTGCATTGGAGAACAAAACGATAAATTGAATTGTAGAGGGTGTCAAGTTTGCTAAGGTGGGTTTGAGGTGCCGAGCCATATACTATGTCTCCGTAGTCAATAATTGGCATTAGCATCTGCTGTGCGATACGCTTTCTGACCAGGAGACTTAGGGAGGATTTGTTCCTGTAAAGTACCCCTAGTTTGGCGTAGGTCTTGGTTGTCAGGGTATCAATGTGCATCCCGAATGTTAAGTGGGAGTCAAACCATAAGCCCAGGTATTTAAAACTAGTGACAGGTGTTAGGGTGGTGTTAGCGTTGGTTCTAATCAGGAGCTCAGTCACTGGAAGCTTTACAAATTTAGTCTTGGTACCAAATACCATTGTTACAGTCTTGTCAGTGTTTAAAAACAGTTTGTTTTGAGAAATCCAGTTTTCGAGTCTCAAAAAGTCAGACTGAAGTATGTGTTGAAGGTCAGAGAGGCTATGGCTGTGTGCATATAGGATTGTGTCATCTGCATACATGTGTATTGAGGCTTCCTTACAAGCTGTGGGAAGATCATTAATGAACACTGAGAAGAGTAGTGACAGCTAAAAGTCACGATACTTGCCAATTGGCATAAAACAGAACTGGAAGTTGGGCTAAACAAAATCGTAGCAATAGAAGGACTTATCCTACACGTTTCGTAGCAATCACCGCCACTTTCATTTGCACTGTGTTTTTCTGTTTTTTGTCTGTTTAGTGCTGTTGGAGTGTTGAGCCACCCTGACTATTCACAGCTGCAGCCGCCAATTACCAAATACAGATATTGTATGTTTTACTATACACTCTAAGGTTAAGGGTGTCACTTAGATTAATATTGATTAATTTCACAATTTATTTCTAGTAGGTTAGTAGTATATAGGTTTTATTTGTTGCGCACTGTATTTCTTTTCTTTTTTTCTCATGTGTGTGCAGCCTGGGGGTTTTAAAACACCTTGATTATGCAGCTGGGACCACTCTAATTGTCCGGAGCTTCCCAGCTGAAAGTTAACCTCGTCACTGCTGCACTGCATACTTACACATACGTCTGCCAGGCATAGAGCTGATGACGTTCATTCACCCTGTCACGGGTCCTAAATTCTCCCCTTTATTTATTTTGCACTTTATTATTTATTCTATATTTTACTCTTGCCCTCTTCCTACAGCCAATCTTTTTCCTTCTCTCTCACCTGTTATACTCTCTTGTTCTCTCTCTCTCCTTTCCCAATGTCTTCCACTCCCCTTCTTTCTCCCTCTCCTTAACCCTCCCTCTCTGCACTCATATTGTTTCTCTCTTGTTTTACATTCTCTCTGTCCATTTTCTTGCCCTCTCTTTCTCTTTTACCATCTCTATCTGTCTCTTCCTTTGTGTGTGTGTCTTTCTCTTCATATATACATTGATGTATTGAACTTCTGTCAGAAAATAAGCTGCATTGACAGTTTTTTGGTCATGCAGACCCTTAGCAAAGGCCCAAAAGTTAAAACAAATGAATGGGACTGAATGTGTCTGTTGCATTGTTCATCACTAAATGAGATAGCAAAGTTTCTGTCCAAGTCCTAGGGGAGCTTTGTCAGACATGAGTCAGCAGCCAATCAGATTTACTGCCAATTGATTTAATTGGCATGTTACTGGCCAGAAAAGGGAGGAGGGAGAAAGAGGAAATCATGTCCTGCAATGAATTATTCATATAATTACTGAGAAGATGCAACAAGCATTGGTAAACACTGAAATAAAAGAATCCACAAACCAAACAGCTTATAGTCAGTCCACCATCCCTTTCCTAACATAGTCCTTATTCTATGTAGTGCTTTAGAACCAAAAAGAAAAAAATACACAGTGTCTATCCAGGGCCGGTGCTACCACTAGGTGACTTAGGTGGTTGCCTAGGTCAGCACATTTTGTGGAGCGGTGGCAACAGATGAGGAGGACGGCGGGTTGGCAGCAGGAGAAGAGGACAGAGGAGGAGGATGGTGTGTGGTGCCGGGAGAGGAGGACAGCATGAGTGGAGCAGGGCAGCAGAGGAGGAAGATGGCTGGCGATGGCGGGAGACGAGGACTGAGGACTGTGAGCGCAGCAGGGCAGCACAGGAGGATGGCTATGGAGGAGCGAGCCCCAGTGGTCTGACCCGGAAGTCTTTACTGGCTTCCTGTGTCTGCCATTGCTACAGCGCAGCTTCTTCTCAGTCGTCCTCCTGTGCCACCCTGCTCCGCTCACATGGTCCTCAGTCCTCTTCTTCTGCTGCCGCCTTCCTTTGTTGCCCTGCTCCACTTAAGCCGTGAGAGGTGGAGAAGGAGGGTGTGAGGGGAAGAGGAGATAGAGGGGGTGAGAGAGAAAGAGGAGGGGGGGAGAGGGTAAGAGGAGGCAGAGGGGAGGGGAGGGGAAGAGGAGAAGGAGGGGTGTGAGAGAAAAAGGAGAGGGGTGAGAGGAAGAGGAGAAGGAGGGGGTGAGAAAAAAGGGAGAAGGAGGGAGGGGGAAGGAGGGTGATTGAGGAAGTGGAGGGGTGATTGAGGAGTGGGAGGGGGGGGTGAGACAAGAGAGGATGAGGATTGGGGTAAGAGAGAATGGGGCTATTATAAAAAAAATCTGAAAGTTTATCTCTGTTTCTATGTCTCGGTTTGAGCTTCCTACCACAAGTAACATGGCTGGTTCGGGTCCCCAAGGTGGAGCTTCCTCTGTTTTACCCTCGTATCTCATACATCTGACTGCTGATTGGTCGCAAAGTGGGCCTGGCCCGATTATAAGGCGAGTATGTACTTTTCAACCTAACTTTATTGAAAAAAACCTTGCAAAAGCACATTGGTAGATTGGTAGTTACAGTCCAGGAGACAAACCAGCAGGACAGAGCTGAGGAGTATAGCCCGACCCAGACCTGGAATCTGGATCCTAGATGAGTATGAATTGTCAGGACTGTGTGCGGCAGCATTGTCAAGGTCACAGTTCCAAGGTCTGGGCAGGAGAGGGGCAGGGGAGTCCATAGGCAGGCAAGCAGGATACAGGGCAGGGTCCAGTAACAAAGGCACAGAGTACTTTGTATAGGTAAGGACTGAGCAGAAATGAAGGCCTTATAAGGGCATGGCCAGGTGCAACCAATTGCTAATGCAAACAGAGGTTACCCTCCGGTTTTGATGGCCATCTTGGTGAACCAGGTGAAGCCGGGGAAGAATCTGTGTTGGTATCCACAAATCGTCACCATAGGTAACATCACATTTAAGAAGCTTGTTAGCTTAGCAACATACACTTGAATCAGATTGTTAGTTACAGCGGTTTACAAGTCAGAGATTTTTGACAAAGGGAATAATGTGATGGCCTCATTTGCAGAATTTGATAAATACTATTATAACATGTATGTGCATATAACTTTATTGATATATAATAGCATGCCAGCAGTGTACACAACGCTTCACAAAATACAATACAGAGAAAAAGTACATGCACTAAGTAAATGATAATATTAATTTAAATATACATTTTTGGCATTTGGAAGATATAAAGTAAATAGAGACAGGGCCGAAGAAAGCTTTCCTGGGGCCCAGGTTTACAGTTTCCACTGAGACCCCCCCACATACCCCACTTAGACCCAGTGTCGGCCTTGCGAGACCCCCCTCTATCTCTCCTACCCACCTCCCTCCCCCATGCCCCACCTTCTCTCCCTCTTTCCCCCCTCTCTCTCCCTCACGCCCACACCTCTCTCCCACACCATTCTCCCATACACATTACTCCCACCTCCACATCACACATAATACCCCCTCCTCCACATCACACACATCACCCCCCTGCAAATCACACACACAACCCCCCCCCCCCCTGCCCCACTGCACATCACATACCCCCTTGCACATCACTTAACCCCCTTCCTGCACATCACACGCACCTTCCGTTCCGCACTGTCCAACCACCGAACTTCTGGCACAGGGGCGGAGCCTACACAGGAGACCACAACAGCGGAGAGAGGCCTGCTGCAGGGGGGAGGGGAATCTGGGGCTCGGGAGCCAGACATGGAGCTTGTGGCCCCGGAGCAGCTGGGGTCCGGCCAGAGGTCAGGCCCAACAGCCAGCGCCGTCCGCCGGGCCCCCCACAGCCTCCGGGCCTGAGGCAATTGTCCCGGCTCACCCTCCCTGTTGGCGGCCCTAAATGGAGAAACTCTTCTAATAATCAAGTGGCCTATGAAACATACAGATGTAAATATAAAACAGCCAATGCTCTCCAGTCTATACAGAAAAACGTGTATGTCAGGCTCACAAAGCCTCTGATTGAACATTTCACTGCCACCACCTTGCGATCTGTCTGACTGGACCCACGTGTTGTGTCCACGTGTTGTGTCCACGCCTCACACCTCCTCTACGCATTTTGTGCCTCCACTTCGTCAACATAAGTGTCTGTGAGGTCATGTGTGGTGGAATCCGTTTAAATACCCTGTCTGACAGAAATCTCATAAATTAAATGTCACATATCTAATTCTTACTACTAATTGGCACTAATAATACCACATTAATCAAATAAATTATTTTTATCAGTACAAATTTAACATAATATTGTCAACATTATTTTTATTATATAAAAAAAATATGATAACTTTATTTTAGAGATTATACAACAACAGGCATACACACTAATTACAAGACATATCATATTACATCACATAAAATCAGCCTAGTATATGTTATTCCAGTAATGTAGTATGTCCCAGTAAATAATCTAAGCAAGGGAAATATCATAAAATATTAAATATACACAGTAGTAAAATTCCTAGGTGTTATGATTCTTATGGCACTAAGTTTTTAGCGTAAAATATTGCAAATTGTGTAGATATCTAAACCAAAAAAGGGATATTTGGTAACAATAAATCACGAAAGATGCTCAAATGGCAAAACATAACAACTACATATAACAATAATATTACAAAAAAATAATAATTGCTATAACCTATATTCTCGCCTTTGAAAGTGCATACTGTATAAAAGAATGTTACAAAAAAGTGCTGGAAGCAGGTACATTACATTATATTCTATCCTGTGAAGGTGAATGTAACAATAATGTTACAAAGAAATGCAATAAATATATGTAATCTGCTATATACTGTATTTTGGAAAGCTGTTTGTCTGTTCGCTATGCATTTGGACACCTCTTAAGATATCGTAACCACATTTTGCATGATGGTTCCTGACATCAATGAGCAGGTTTTTTTCTATGTTTGGATACATTCACAAATGACATCACTGAAGACATCACATCACAAATGATATCAGCAATGACATAACTGATTACATGATCCCATCATATCAGAGAATGGAATCTCACTGAGCCTGGCTTGCTCACACCTAATCGAGATCAGGGCAATCGACTGAGCAATTAAATGATGTGAGGAACAAGCTACGATGCAGCTCAGTTGGAAAACTATGTAACAGCCAAGGAACCACTATTAAATAAATAAAATTAGTTCAAGATAAAAAAATATGTAGTAGATTTCTGCATTTTTATTTTTAAATTACTGCTATAAATTGTTATGCCACCAAAAAAAAAAAGCAACAATTGAGCGGGGGGCGTGTCATTGGCGGGATAGGGGCTGTTTGTGTGTGTGTGTGTCTCTCCATTTTCTCTCCTGACCCCCCTTCTCTCCCCCTTCCCTCATCTCTCTCCCCCTTCCCTCATCTCTCTCCCCCCCCCCATTGCTCCCTCTCTCTCTCTCCTCCATTGCTTCTCTCTCTCTCCGATTGCGCTCTCTCACCCCATTGCGCTCTCTCTCCCCCCCATTGCTTGCTCTTTCTCCCCCATTGTGCTCTCTCCCCCATTGCACTCTCTCTCCCCCCATTGTGCTATCTATCTCTCCCCCCATTGCGCTCTCTCCCCCCCATTGCACTCTCTCCCCCCCCCCATTGCACTCTCTCCCCCCCCCATTGCACTCTCTCTCTCCCCCCCATTGCTCTCCCTCTCTCCCCCCCCTGCACTCTCTCCCCCGCCCCTCCGTGCTCTCTCCCGGCCCCCCCCCTCTCTCTCTCCCCCCGACCTTCCCCCCTCTCTCCCCCCCGATCCTCCCCCCTCTCTCCCCCCCCCGACCCTCCCCCTCTCTCTCCCCCCTCTCTCCCCCCCCGACCCTCCCCCTCTCTCTCCCCCCCCGACCCTCCCCCTCTCTCTCCCCCCCCTCTCTCTCACCCCCCCTCTCTCTCACCCCCCCTCCCCCTTCCTCTCTTTCTCCCCCCCCTCTCTCTCGCTCCCCCCCTCTGCTCCCCTCCATTCACATCAATCCAGCCCCCCCACAGTTCACAGCGCTCCGGAGCCCCGTTCACCCCCCACCCCGCTCCCCTCCGGTCACAGGCGCTCTGGTCCCCGTTCACCCCCGCCCCCCCACCCCACTCACAGTGCTCCAGTCCCCGTTCACACCCCCCAGTTTACAGCTCTACGCCTATCCTGCTTCTCTTCTGTCATTGGTCAGAGCAGGCAGGCGATCCGTAGAACCAGCTCTGAATGCAGTGACGTCACATTTTGCAGACGGGCGCGCAGAGGGAAGCTCCGGTCCAGGACGCAGAGCGGTGGAAGCCAGCAGACTGACCTGTAGGAGGCGGTGAGCTGTTTCGGGAGATCCTCCATTCACACATTGTGATACATGCTTTTAAATTTTGTGAAATTTGTAAGTGCGCATTTTTTTTTTTATTATGTTTTTTCCATATAAAATATCATATTGATCGCACTATGTAGTCTTCTCCCTCTCTCTATACATACACTGCCGACGGAGAATCGCTAGGGGGGTACAGCCCATAGACATCTTCAAGGGTGGCAACCCAATTTGCCAACTGCTCAGATTATCACCTTGCTCCTGTGAGTAGATTAACCATAAGAGCCAAGACATTGCATCTATATCCACACATCACTTGACGTCTGCACTTATATGTATATATTGTTCTCTTATCTTCCCACATGCTCCCCCTGGATGTTTTGAGCAATACTTAACCTTTGGAACCCGTGACACAGGTCCCACCAGTGAGGTTTGAGCAAGGGGTTGGGTTATTAACCCTATCTGCACCACTTTTCTCATTTATTCCATTCACGAAGTAGCGCCTGTTTTTTCACTCTTTTCTACACTATATTGGTCAGAGCAGGGTCATGTGACCCTGCTCCGAGCAAGAAAGTATAGCTCGGCTGTCTCCCCAAGCTCAAAGCTTGGGAGAACGTGTGTGCGCGCGCACAGCGTGAGAGCGGATGTGAGGATCTACATTGCAGAAGGTAAGCGCGTCAAGCGCAAAGCGCTAAGCGCGGACTGCGCCAGCAGGGACTCAGTCTAAGACTATGGCCCCAGTGCCTCCGCTGCATGCGCGCCCGCAGCCGATTCCCCGGTCTGCAGGGAGATGCGGGGGGAAAGACGGGGGTGGGGGCGTGGTGGGGGAGTTACGGGGGCGTGGCCATGATGTCACCCAGCAGGTTCGCCCTCATTGGCTGAACTACCGGGGGGGGAGGGGTAGCCTAGCGCTCCATCACGAGTCCTGCTCTCAATTCTATTGAGAGCAGGAGAAACTATTGGCGCAGCGTGGCGGCCCCCCCTCGCTGCGGGCCTGGCCCCATTGTGGGACGGCTCTTGTCCCTGCAGCGTCCGCCACAGCGGGCGCTGCAGTAGCCAGCGGGGACCTGGCCTGAGGATCCCACTTATCCCTACCAACATTCCTTTCAAATTCAAAGGACTTCAGTTTCCTGTGAAGCTTGCCTTAGCAATGTCAATGAATAAATCTCTAGGACAGTCACTTAAAGTGAATTTGGAATGAATTTTGGACTGAATTTTGAAAATCAATGCTTTGCATATGGTCAATTTAATGTTGGATGCCACAGAGTGGGAACTGGAGAAAACATGTACAGTATGCCTGATGGAAAATACAAAAATACAGTTCACCCAACAGCATTAGAATAAAAAAATAATGTTTTTTTTTTTTCATTAAGAAACTAAAAAATGTATCTATCCATTTTTAAATCTCAGTTTGCGCACCCCTAAGGTAGAGCTCAGTAGATAGTAGAGGTGACTACAGGAAGCCGTGGAATTTATAAGTAAAAGAATGGGAAGAGGAAAGACGAGAGCAGGACTTCTATATAGAGTAAGAAACTCTAAAGCCAATACATTTCTGAGGCATCAACTGGAACAGGTTCACATTAGCAAGCAATAAATTGGAAATAGAGTAGGGGCTGCTCGCAATGTAATCTATGTTTGGATATTTAAAAAAAAACACAATGTTGGGGATTTTAACACTTTTTTTTGCTGTCTACATTTATTCCTGACCTAATTGTGCTACTTTATAGACCTGTGTAAACTGGGACTACATAATTAGTTTCCAAGTGCAGTAAAATGGTTGAAAAAGAGCCTGAGGCATTTATACCTAGAGTCCCAGGACAATGTCAGCTAAAACTTGGCTAGTTGAAAGGACAATACTGTACAAACCAGTGGGATTAAAACGTTTTAGAAGCCATATTGGTTTTGGAAAATTGAAAGATCATTGCATGTAAAGTGCCGTGGATGAACTGACATGGTCATTCTTCATAGATAAGGCTTTCAAGATCTCACATGTCTCTTTTAAACTGGATGATGCAAAGAAAAAAAGAAATTGATAATTATACATTGTGTGTCAAAAAAAGCATCCACAACCCCTCCTACTGCTCCTGTAACTCTTCCCCAATATCTCTAATTGACACAAATAACAAGAAAGCAGCCCACAATTAGTCTAAGTACCTTGATAACATTGACTGAGTAGCTTGGTAACACCAACCTTGATACATATGGTCAGTGATTTATGCATGATGTAATAACTATTCAAAATCAAGGTCAGGGGGTTGCACATAACATCAAGAGGATAAATAAGAGTCAAGGGGAAGTATTGTCACTTAATCAGGACAAATGCAAATCTTTACATGAATAAGGTACAGTAGCAGGCAGAGAATCCTGCAATTCAATCAGCGGAAAATGACCTCGAAGGGAAGAGGTGATAAAAAGACAAAGTAGACTGGAAAGAAAAACAAACAACAAGATAGTCACTATCTATAGCATGACACAATGTTGCAAAATGGGACTGCACTGAATTGTGCACATAATTGCTTCTCTACTGCTCCCCTCCCTCTGATTCTCAATGACTCCCTTTTTCCTCACACTGATAGTATGGTCTGGGGCTTCCCCTTTCACTGCTCAAAAGTTGAAACAGGCTTCATCTTCCTATGACAAATTTTCTTACTCTCAACTTTCAAAGCCCAGAAGAGGTCTCGTCTCGATTTCCTTATCCGAGTCATCTCCATTATCTTAATTGTAATCTTTGCCCTTGTGTACCTTCCATCTTTATTTTTCACTCACCCTAGACGTGTAGTGTGTTATTACACAGCATTTCTCACAGCAGCTGCCAGGCTATTGGGATAAATTCATGAGAGAAGGACTATATACAACTGTTCAGCACTTAGTTGATCATATACAGTAGGTTGGAGAAAGAACAAGTTGCATTTTCATTCATTGTGTTTAAGATTCTGCCCAGCCTAAACAGTTTGATGCAACCTTTTAGCAAGACTTCACATGCTTCCTTCTGGAATTGCTATATTTTTATGCTGTCGTTTGTATGTTTGGTGACGTCATATATGGCTGTCCTTCTCTTTATAGGTTATGTCCATTTCATGATGCCACTGAAACTAGAAGAGACGCCCATTTACTCCTCTATTACCATCAGATTTACTTGGCTTCTTGTATTGTACAAATTATGGTAATGATCCAGAAGAAGTACCCAGGCATTCCAATGGTCTTACTGAAGAATAAAAGTATTTATTCAGACATGATCGGCATTTCATTCCAATCTAGGACCTTTGTCCCAACCTTCAGAAATGATCCAGCCAAACACAGACTGGAATCACTTGTTGGCCCAAACAGTCTGACTTCCATATGGTAAACGATGCCCAGTTGCATTATTTCTTTATTAACCTTTGTAGGTCTTCTGTGACCATCCCATGCTCCTTTAAATTTTGGTGCTACTGTATATTCATCTCTTCTCTACCACCTCTTATTTAGTTCTGGAGCTGTAGAAAACCCTGCACTATACCTTTGTCTACCATCTTAGGCTCTTTATCTCATTTCAAATGCATTTCCTGTATGAATATAACCTCACTTTTCATTGTTTTGAACTCCGCAAGAGCTCTCCTCCTTTTTACTGGGGAATTTAACCCTTTCACATGTAGCGTACTTATTTTATATGCCATATTGTATTGGTGTGTGGGCTCGCTAGTGGGGTGTGATGTCCAGTAATATTTACCTTTCCTGCTGGGATTGTTACCCCCCTTGGTGTTATCAGCATCTCATTCAGCTTCTGTGCTGGCGCTCTGTGTAAATTCTTCATGCAACACGACATTTAAAGCTGCAGTTCAGTCTTTTTTTTATTTATTTTTTTACATTTATTTTTTTACTTCAATAGTTTTATGTGTGCAATCTCTAATTACCTAAAGAACTGTATAGCTGCAGGTCAATTCGTTCTCCATGTATTGATAGGTCGAAATTTGGTGACATATTAAAAGCTGGGATTTGTTTATAATCTGCGTGTCTGTCAGTGGAAGCTCATGAATATTCATGAGCACTCCTGCACTGACATGTGCTAGAGGGAGGGCAGGGCTGACAAAGGGGTGTGCCAGGGCTTGTGACAGGACATGAAGGGGCAGTGCCTTAGCAAATGGCTGTTAAAATAGAATACAAGAAAATTGGTCTTTCAAAGTTGTTTTTTTAAAAACAGAAAATGCTAAAAGTATTTTTTCTTACTACAGAACTGATTTATTAAAAAAACCACACATGCAGGATATTGACTGAACTGCAGCTTTAAAATAAAAATTAAAACATATACATAAATAACAGAAATAACCAAAATCCTTGGATATTGTTTTGATTCGCCATTTCTAGTGAATTCTCCCTTTTGTTTCACCTAAAATGGGTGGCGCTGCAAAAAAAAATAACTTATGGCAGTCAGAACCATTCCTGATTACACCACCTCTCGGTGTATTGGGCTGGGGGGTGAGTGTGCCTGCCCGTACAATTCGGCCACCTGTGTCCTTACAGGGGTCATGTTAACCTTCTATACACACCAAACCTTTTATTTCCATTTTTTAGTTTTTGTAATGTGTGTGACTTATTCTTATCTGGATTTCTTAAGCATTGCTTTTGCTTAGCCTCCATCATGGTGTTGACGCTATTTGTTAATACCAATTTGCTAAACACCTTATTCCTGCTTTGGTTTAGTGATCTATCAAAAATCCTAGGCCTATTACTGTATTTCCTACCCTAAATAATATATATATATTTTTAATCCCTTATCCAACATGTTAACATTGTTCATTTTTTTAGCATATTTAACTAGACGTTTTAACATCTCCTCTCTTATTTTTTTTAAAACTTTTGTAATGGGAGATTATAACATTGCAGTTAACTTTAATTTATTTTCTTCCTAAGGCATATGCTTGTCTCTCATTCTGTCTCAGTGTCTATCTGGCGAATCGCATTCCCAGCAGCGTGCTGAGCGGTCCCGCCTTCTCTGACACCAAGCCTACATACCTGACATTAAAAGTGCAAACATTTAGCAAGCTCAGGCCATTTAAATGTATATTTACGGCTCGGCCGCTGATGGTCTCTCTGATTCTTCTCGCCGCGTCTCTTTATTAAAGTCCCGATATGCGCTATTGTTATTGGCCTATCTTTTTCTTTCCACGGTATCCCATTGCTCCCTTCTCTGCATCGGATGTTGCTGGTGAGGGATTCTGGTATCTGTAGAGACACCTGGTTCTGTTTTAGTCTTTAATCCAGCGATGTTAAATCTCTCAAAGGAGTTACTGGGATTTTCTCCGTATTTAATGACGATAGCTTTCCCTTGCTGTATAACAATTAATTTGGAAGGAAATCCCCACTTGTATCTCACATTGACTAGATCCTCAATGTGCAGGAGCATGTTTTGAATAGTTTCCTCCTGCTCCTGCATTTTATGTACTAATTTCTCCTGTGCTACTCATGTTCTGCCCCCAGTTCATCCACTCTATCCCCGAGCAAGACCATGTATTTCTTAATCTCAATCAACTCAGTTTTATAATTAGTGTTATGGCCATTAAGTTTTTTTATGTCCTCCTTTATAGCTAGATTTGTCAGGTCTGCTTTTGAAGCATGTTCTACCTGCTCTTCAGCCATTTCAGCGCTTACCTCTTTCTCTGGCAAGATGGCACCTGCGATACCGCTGCACCCATCCGCCTCAGCCATGTCTCCGCTCGTCTGAAGAATTGGTGGGTGATTTCGGCCATTTTTATTTGTGCTATGCCCTCTGTGAAGTTATGGGGCACTGCGCATTAGGTCAAAGTGTTTTAGCTTGTTTGGCGTCCATTTTCATCCCCCAGCATCCACGGAATGCCCGTTTCAAAAGGAGATCTTGTTTGCCGGCCGGCCACACCCTCTCCACCTCTTTTTTAAGGCTGTTCTGTGCATCCACTACAATTCCAGGGAAGCAGATCATTCTCCTGTTCCCCATGAACAGCCATACCTGTGCACCAGCTTTATAACATTGCAAAAGCAGCGTTTTGTGGGACTTCATGCCACAGCCCCCATAAATCCAATCTAATATTTAATGCATCAAGAACCAGGGCTGCTCAGGATGCTGGATTCTGCAAAGCTCAAAGAACCTATTACTTTGCAACTAGAGGTATCTATGCACAGAGCTTGGAAATTGAGCACTGAAGTCAAATAGTTCTTAGAATATACCATTCATCGACACGTTATTTTTAATTACACAATCATTTTGTCTCCTACATTGTTTTTAAAAGACAACTTCATTTATAAATTAAATGGGCTAACTTACCTCTTACGATGTAGTTCAAAGTTTTATCAGCCATATTAGTCCTGGAAGAATGTAGATTCATTGTAATGTAGGTTGTGATACTTCATGGGGGAACAACATTGGGGTTCTTCATAGATGAAAATATTGTGCACGGAGCATTCAAGCCTTATCTGTTTCTTCTGTACACTTGAAGAAGAAATCTAATGGGTTTTGGAAGCTCTGTACATATTCTTTCATCTTTGAAGAACCCACATTTTGGTCCTCTAAAAAGGTATCCCAACCTAATTTGTAACGTACCTTTTATGCGATATTAGGAATGACAAGTGAGAACAGCTCACATTGGAATCGAGGGCACCATAATACAGTAAGTTCCACTCACCCTCATAACTTCTACTAAAGCATCCAACTGGTAACACCTATTACAGATCAGTCAAAGCAGACAAGAAAAGACACCATGTACTGTCCAATAAATAAATAAAGAGAGGTCAAGAGAGGACACAAGTACGAGACAAATGTAATTTGACTCGTAGGACTTGGACACAAGGGAAGAATCAGGGTTGTGATAATATAGAAATGGAACTCTGGAAACAAGTGAAAAAAGAAGATGGTGGTGTAAGGAAGGAAGATGAGGGATATTAAGTATTGCTGCATATGAGGGGGGGGGGGGTGCAGGGGGCTGCAGTAACAGGGCTGAGAAATAGTGGGACCCTTCCCTATTTGAAATTGACATTAACCATCACCACCGCCATGCCTTAACCTGGACTCATGCCTTTGAGAAAAGATTAGAAGCACATTGTTGGAACATTGAAGGTCATGTAGTGAAAAAATAGTCCTATGGGGTGATCTGGTCACTGATGTCCCAGACTCCTCCTCTCCGGAGCATTTGTGCTTGTACTTCATTGTGTGTGCAGATGAAAGGATTCCTATTGTGCACCAGTCAATCAATGTTACCGCACACCCAGCTAGAAAAGTGTTATCTTATTGGTGACACAGCATTGACTTCCATTATGTACATATATTATCCTTAACACTCCATGGTCATTGATCACTCCAAATGGAAAGTTGACTATTTAATTTATAAAATGTTATGGAATCCATCAATTTTACCCATGATGGAGAAAGGCTCCTCTCTGGTTCTTCCTTACAAATATACTTTAAATGGACTATTTGACTGCTAGTAAGATGAGTTAAGCTTATCAGTGCAGGGCCCTACAATAGTGACGGAGAATAGGTCAAGTAACCTTTTATTATTTTCCATTTATAGAGATCTATAAACCTTATTTATACCAGCTAAGTTTCTGAATGTACAATACAATATTATAGAAACTTTAATTAAAAAGGGTCCATGTATAAAGGCAAAGAGGAATTTGCATAGACACATAGCAATTTTAATATGTTCTTGTGGCTGCGTCAAATAGAAGACCTATTATTAATAAAGTCTCTTACATTTGACACATATTATTAGATGTTCCATTAATCTTAGGCCAATAGGAGAATTTGATGCGAAGAAAAAGAAATGAAGACGTATGCAAAATGTGACACATTCTATTATAATATTCCCAATATTCAAACACTTTTTACTCAATAATCATGCTTTTTAATTTTGAAACGTTATTACGTTTTACACAAACACCAACAAGTAAATATGTTTAAGCTGTATAGCGGGACGGTAACCTTTTTCTTTTAACAAAGTTGTACTCAAGAGATTTTTTTTATCATTTTTTCCACCCCAAAAAAACATTTTGTAAGGTTTGTTTTTAATGACATCTCACTCACAGGGGATTCCTTTAGTTTTACGTATGTTTTATTTATTTTTTATTAGGATATCTAAAAGCTAACAGGTTAAATACAACTAGGATGAAATGATAGATTTTTTTTCAAATGACATGTGGGTAGGATGCCACATATCTGCTTCCAATGACATTAAGAAATGAAAGAATAACATAATGGCATAAAAATTGACATAGCGTGAAATAAAAGAAGATTTTCATGACTTGTTAATTCATCCTGCCAGGGGGTTCAATGATGCAGCAATGTCTGGTAGTGAAACAGTTAATTTGACATTGGTAAGCGCTGAATGGTTCTCATAACACTACTTTTTATTAACACCTTCACGGCGCATAACTGCAACAGAAATAATCTGGAAATGGTCTCTAGATTTTACCACGTGTAGGATCTTTTAAAATGAGGCAAGAACAGATGCAGCAAGACTCATGGTCCCCAGCGCTGCGGCCAAAGAAGCAAAATTCTGCGGTGTCGAAGACAATGTCTGCCGCCATCGTGCCGTTGAGGGCGGGGGGGGAGGGGTCCATGCTTTGTAATAGGACCCCCTTTAGCATTCATTCTCCCGTGATGTTACCGCCTAGGTCCCGTGATGCTGACACCGAAGATAGTTAGCATTGCTAGATCTAGGAGTGCTCATTTGCATGTCATTACCCAGAATCCCTGGCTGCAGTGGAAGCATTGTATGATACGAGATAATGGGGAGAGACTGGGTTGCAGACCTGTCTGAGACATGGGAATGTGCTCACAAGTGTTATTTTTATTTGCTTTACCTTTATCTGTAAGTAACACTACTTTTTTATTATTATTATTATTATTATTATTATTATTATGATTATGGGCGTTCTTACCAGAGATTTTATAATTATACTTTTTTGTTTTTTAAACACTGCGCAACAAGCAGGATGAGGAGATGAAACGTAAACAAAGGATTTCCTTTTTTCTTTCGTGAACAACACAAACAGTTCAGTAGCAGCGCGGGGACAGAGGGAGAGAGGGGGGCACAGTGGGGAGAGAGTAAGGGGCACAGTGGGCAGAGAGAGAGGAGAGGGGCGCAGAGGGCAGAGAGAGTGAGGCGGGCACAGTGAGGAGAGAGGGGGCACAATGGGGAGAAAGAGGGGGGCACAGTGGGGAGAGAGAGAAAGAGAGGGGGGCACCTGGGCAGAGAGAGAGGGGGGGGGAGCACAGTGGGGAGAGAGAGGGGGGAGAGGATTCATCTGTAAAAAGCTCATGAATCTCTGGGCTCACCCCACCCACCAAGTTAATCATCCAAATTCAGCAAACAGACTGAGTTGGCGAGTCAGAGGTACTCATGAGAATACATGTATGATCTCATCTGCTTTGTGTTCTCAAGAACAAAGGAACCGTGCCTCATATCTAGAAGTGGTGTAATGCTTGTTAACCCTTCCGTGCCCTGCGGGCAATGAAGAGGTTAAACATTCAGTCCCACAGAGTAAACCTTTGCTCTCTCTCTTTCATCATGATCACTTACTCCATGGTGACCTTATGAAGCCAGAGGCCACTAAAATCACTCATCGCTATATGTTTTCTTTTTCTTCTGCTTTATGATCCCAAAACTGTATTACTGCAGCTTTGAAAATGATTGCTGCATTTTTTCCTTAAGTAAGACCACGACGACCTTTTTAAAGGGGCGATCCTGTCTAGGGTAAAAGTGAACTAAAGACAGCGACATGTATAATAGGTTAAATGTAATTGACTTATATCTTATCTTATAACAAAATAAAAAATCAAAATGTTTATTTTAACTTTACAGCAGCATTACTACACCCCCCCCCCCCTTTCTTCTTATTTTTATATATAAAGCATGTGACAATAATGAGACAATAATTCTACATTCTTACCTAAGCTGGCAATCATTTGGTGCTCCTGCTAAAAATCTGTAAAACCCCTGTTTGTGTGCCCAACAATGGCCGTCTTTAAGTTCTGATCAATCCTTCAGTCAGTGTAACTCAGCAGCTACAATGTATCCTGATATTACTAAGGTAACATTGACTATTTTTACAGTTTGCAGCTC
>NC_134489.1:56757342-56844842 GCF_040206685.1 Ascaphus truei | reverse complement strand
ACACACACATGTGTATACACACACGTGTATACACACACACATGTGTATACACACACACGTGTACACACACACACGTGTATACACACACACGTGTATACACACACACGTGTATACACACACACGTGTATACACACACACGTGTATACACACACGTGTATACACACATACGTGTATACACACACATACGTGTATACACACACACGTGTATACACATACACACACACGTACACATACACACACACACATGTATACACACACACACATACAATGTATACACACAAACATGTATACACACACACACCCCAGCACCACCACATCAGCACACCGGTATCCCATGCCCCCCCAGCACACTGGCATTCTCGGCTCCCCACCATTCCCAGCCCCCATCAACACCATCAGCACCCACACATCGCCACCTTTGCACCTCCCCCATCGGCACACCCACATCCGCACCCCCACATCAGCACCAAACCCTCCCAAATCAGCACACCAATACAATCACCATCAGTACAGCCACAGCAGAACTACCACCGCACATGGGCCGCGTGGACCACTCCCCACCCAAATGCCACACCCACACCACAAACATCCCGGGCAACGCCGGGGCTCTCAGCTAGTATATATATATAACGGAAATAGCCGTGTTAGTCCAGTTGCGATAATAAATGAGTTCTTCAGTATTAGGTGATACTTAATACTGGTGTAATACTGGTGTAATAAAAATACTTAGGATCCTAATATGGTGTAATAAAATCACCTTTGACATATAGAAATGAATGTGCTGACTTTCTATACTATATATTTGTATATTGGTATTTTATTGGTAATAATATCTTTGCATATAAGTAGTAAATTGCATGTGTTACAGAGCCTCCTTGGGAGGTATCCCTTGCTCAATCACACACTAATGTAGCGAATACAGTGTACCTATTTTCATGAGGCAAATGTTGGAGGATCTGCAATAGGGGAAGACGTGAACAAAGACAAGCCTGCATCATTATCACATTGCTGACTGCATGCCTTTAAGGCAATGGCACATCATTATGTCATGGGATAAATGGTAATAGATAATGCTGTTATGGGAACATGATATATGATATTTAATACCCTGCAATGTCTCCCTGTAAAGGTGCATTCAATCGTAATCCTGGTAAATAATGCAATTTCAAACAAATATATCAGGCAGCGACAGTAGTCATCTCATCATTATAGTATTCTGCAGTTAAGTCAAAGCACCTCTTTTTTTAGCATACTGCAAAGGGATACTCTTAGTATTTTATAGGTTCATTTTCTAGGTATGTGTAAAATAATGGAAATGCTTAAATGATCTCTTCAAATCAGAAAACAAAACAAGAAACGTGATCCCCCTATGCAATGCAGTGAGGGAAGGTAAATGATTAGTTAACAATACATCACCCTATATTCGTTTTATTGAGTATTGATCATATACCCAATGTGGATTATCACACCCCATTCCTCCCATTAATTTAAATGGCACTTTACAGGGGATCTTGGGCAATAAGCTGAATCAGAGCGTAGTGAATCTCAGCTACTGTATAATGCCTAATATTTTTTGTTAACATGTTCTCTAAATGTATACATGGTTTTGTAGATATTGCATCATTTTGCACCAATAAATAATGTGATTTCTAAAGAAATATACATTCAAAATATAATTTTTTTTGGGGGTGGGGGAGGGGGGCAAGAATTAATTTTTGTCTGATGTTTAACAGTGTCCTTCTCCAATGATTGTGTGTAAGAGAAGGACTCATCTGTATAACTTTTTTGAAATCAATTCCCCCCCACCCCCTCCCCCCTTAACGTGTATTGAAAGAATTCTGATTTACGGAGGCCGAATTGACTGATCTGGCCTGAAAAGTTGCACACTAATGTTTTCCTGGCAGATGCGAGGGTGACATCCAAAGACAAATATCAGGTTGATGTCGTCACCAATTATAAAAACATCATCTGGTAAAAGAAGACCAATATCCAGGGCAAGCGGTGACCCAGGAAGCGTATGGTCACTGACCCTAATTTCTGGAGTACAATCTATACAGGTGAAGGTATCACGGTTCTTCCTGTGTCATGCTAAAGGAAGCTCACATTGGATAAGGTTGTATTCTTATCTACATCGCCCACAAAACAACCTCTTCCTTCATTCCTCTGCATGTAAACAGATACCCATAAATAGATTGAAAGGAAACACATTACAGAAGCACAATCTTTATTTTTTAGTTCCTCACACTCTGCGTATTTATTTGAAAGCACCAATCCAGTTTATTTTTATTTTTTAACATGTTCATAAAAGGAGTGATCACAGAAGGTGATCACAAAGCATGAAACATGACGTTACAAAGTAAAATAATAATTTTTAGAAATTAAAAAGTATATACAGTATACTGCATATTCCAGATGCAGATTATGCATACTTTCTCAATAGATGCTGGTCACCAGTGTGATAATGACAGCTCTGTTTGTGCAAACCTAATCCTTAATCTGATTGGCGCTATGGTGTAATACAGGGATGGGAGATTATTTTGGCTGGAGGGTCACTTCACGAGCAGGCCCGGTGCAAGGGTATTTGGTGCCCTACACCAGGGGTGTGCAAACTGGGGGGGGTGACCCTGTGGCGTCACTTGACGCTGAAGCCAAGGTAAGGATGGGGGCGCGAGCAGGCAGGGGGACACAGGGGGAAAAGTTTGTGCAGCCCTGCCCTAGACAAACCTTCAACCTTGCACCCCTCTCCACATTGAAGTTTCCAAATTAAAAAAAACAATTTTTACGTCCCCATTCTCTCTCCCTCAACCCTTTTCTTTCCCCCACCCCTATCCCCCATTCCCTCTCCTCCCATTCTGTCTCACACCCCTCACACCTCATTTTGTCTCCCGCTTCCCCCATGCACTCTCTCTCCCTCCCCTTCAGGTAAAAGTCCCTACCTGGCAGTGGAGTGGAGCCATCCTCTGCCGCTCTCCTTCTCTTCCGCCGCTTCCCACTGTAACCCTCCTGTGCCATTACTGCCGTCATCTGCTGCCGCCCCACAAAATGTGCTGCCCTATGCGACCACTTAGTTTGCCATGGCCCTGTTCACGAGCTTTGGTAATCTTCCTGGGCCACACACTTAATGTAGACGCAAATGCTTAATAATAGCTCATAATCCAGAAATCAAGAGGATATCCTTTACATCAATTGAAAATTACATTAAATTAAAACAGATCATTGAGCAGACATTTATTCAATATATACATTCATATAAAAAAGGTGCAGGAACTCTCTTTTCTTCCCGCACCAGACCATTTAAAACATGGCAATTGTTAAAAAATGCCCTTGTTTTCATTTTCATAGAACAATAAAGTAAACACAATAAATAGAATATTGCTGGATTCCAATGCTCCCCTTCACCAGCTTTTCCCCACATGCTCTCCCTCCTCGCCATCTCTCAATTGAAATAGATAGAGAGATAGAGATTGTATAAATCTCTCTATATATATATATTTAAATCAGAGACTGTGTATATACATTCTATGTGTACATTCTATTTCCTTGGGCTCAATGTCCCAGTACTGTATACTGCCTGTCACCCCTGGGAAGACTGGTTCTGATTTAGCAACAGACCATTCAATTGGGCCGATACGAGTATGTCCTAAAGTTCCTATATGGGGAACCACTTTTAGGCATAGGCATCCGAACAATTGGGTTCATCATGGCCATGGTTACAGATGCTATCAGGGTAGGACACTTTCCCTAACTATAAAAACAACAAACGGGGACAGATCAATCTACACATATCTATGTAGGGAAACATATTTATATTATTAACAGTGAGGCTCCTCCAACTGTCACTCCCAGTAACCTAAATCCTAGAACCTGTGGACTGACTGTTAGTTGGCACCCTGCCTAGACTCCAGCCTGTGACCCCGACCTTGCACCTCTGACTCGACTTCAGCATGTTACTCCGACTACTCTATTCTCAATTCAGGACTCTCGTTTCAGGTCGGTGATTTGATATCCTATCTCAGCCCTGTGGTTCACTTCCTATTGAGAGATGAGCATTGTTACAGTATCAGAAAGGATGATGCATGAGAGGAGGGGCCAAGAGAGAGATAGCGGGAAGGATGTGAGTGGGAGGTCAGAGCTGCTGCAGACAGGGAGCTGTTAGGAGTTCCTGTCCCCAGTGGAGTCGAGGCAAGACATAATAGCATAGTAGCAGAGCCATCCCATCCCCTCAGGAGGGAAAGAAAGGAGTACCCCTCATTGCGTGAGGCAACACTATCCCGCCAAGCAGATGGTCCGTGAGTAGCCCACAAGGAAAGGTGTTCAGGGATTCACCCTGCTACCCTCCAATATCCTTTTGCAAACACAAACGACCTCACCTTTAACTTTGCGAGGCAACTGGCCGGCACCTTTAATCATCAGATCTATTGATCTCTCTGTGGGGGTACCCCAGGGCTCTGTCCTGGGACCCCTTCTCTTTTCTCTTTACACATTCTCTCTAGGTGACCTAATCACATCTTTTGGGTTTAAATATCACCTCTATGCTGACGACACACAAATTTACCTTTCAACCCCTGACCTTACACCTGTTATACAGACCAAAGTTTCTGAATGCCTCTCTGGAATATAATCCTGGATGGCCATTTGCCGACTGAAACTTAACATGGCAAAAACAGAGCTCCTTATACTTCCTCCCAAACCTGGCCCTACTACCTCCTTCCACATTGCTATTGGAAATACAATCATTCACCCAGTAGCCCAAGCACGCTGCCTAGGGGTCACACTTGATTCCTCTCTCTCATTCTCCTCTCATATTCAAAACGTTTCTAAAACTTGTCGCTTTTTCCTCCGCAATATCACAAAGATACGCCCTTTCCTCTGTTACTCAACTGCTAAAACTCTGACTCAGGCCCTCATTCTCTCACGTCTCGATTACTGCAACCTCCTGCTGTCCGGCCTTCCTGCCTCTCACCTGTCTCCCCTACAATCTATCCTAAACGCTGCTGCCAGAATCGCTCTACTCTTTCCTAAATCTGTCTCCGCATCTCCCCTCCTGAAATCCCTCTCCTGGCTTCCGATTAAATCCCGCATCTCACACTCAATTCTCCTGCTCACTTTTAAAGCTTTACACTCTTCTGCCCCTCCTTACATCTCAGCCCTAATTTCTCGCTATGCACCATCCCGACTCTTGCGTTCTTCTCAAGGATGTCTTCTTTCTACCCCCTTTGTATCTAAAGCTCTCTCCCGCCTTAAACCTTTCTCACTTTCTGCCCCGCACCTCTGGAATGCCCTTCCCCTCAATACCCGACTAGCCCCCTCGCTATCCACCTTTAAGACCCACCTTAAGACACATCTGCTTAAAGAAGCATATGAATAGCACTGGATAATCATGGACACATGATACATAAAGCTTGGTCCCCTGCAGACGCACTTACTAGAATTCCCTCCTACTGTCTCTGTACGTTCTCCCTACCTACCAATTAGATTGTAAGCTCCTCGGAGCAGGGATTCCGTCCTTAATGTGACTTTTACAGTATGTCTGAAGCACTTATTCCCATGATCTGTTATTTATATTATTTGTTATTTATATGATATGTATTACTGCTGTGAAGCGCTATGTACATTTATGGCGCTATATAAATAAAGACATACAATACAATCAGATCTAAGCCCACAAACTCCAACGCTGTGACGTCACCGGAACTGAGCAATGACATTGGGGGGACACTAGCTCAACGATACGAGTGTATATTGTATTCCCTGTAAGTGTATGCACTGTCCTCTAAGCAGAGGGCATTGATACTGATCGTTGTACTCATATACAGTATACATTTCTCTTTATACATGTCAGTAGAAGTCTTGTTATCCAAAGTACGTGTCTCGCTGTAGTTGCCTGACCTGACCAGGTCTAGTGCTGAAAGCTCATTATGTAACACACCCAGGGGGAGACAGATTCAGGTCCCGATCCTGGTATCTGTGAAATATAAAAAAAAATTGGGGAGCGCTATAAATGTATGCAATTGTGAATAATAAAAAGTGTAATAGTAATGTTTTAAACCATAAAATAGTGTGGAATTCTCTTTTTGCCAAATCTTCACAGGCAGCAAGCAGGATTCTTCCTCCAGGATTTCATACATAGAGAAAGAAAAAAAATTCTCAAGACAAGTATTACTTCAATAGTCACACTCACATTTTCAGTAATAATAAAAGACAGTGTAAAGGGGACTTTGGGGGTGATCCTCGGCGGTCCTTGCGCAGTCCCAGATATTGTGTGTCTCTTGCTCGCCTCGTGGCCCAAAGGAACGCCAACTCACTCTCCCGGTGTTCACTTCCTGGTTGTGATGTCACGAGTTTTGTGTCTCACGAGATGTGGGGCTGTAGAGACAGGAACAGCTCTCCGGACATCCGTTCACCTCTTTTTTTTCTGCTGTGAGATGCTGGCTCAGAATTCGGCTCCAAACTCTACAGGTTTCGCCGTGCAGCTGTGTCAGGAGTCTGCTATTACTGTACCAATGTACTAGAGCAGCGGTGCGCAAACTGGGGGCGCAAGACTGACTGCAGGGGGCCCGGGGTTTACAGAGACCCCACATGCTTCCCGAAGGCACTTCAATTAAGTAAACCTTACTTACCTTGGCTCCGGCGGCTTCTTAGACGCGTCGCCATGGCAACACGGCATCAAAAGACGCCACAAGGTCATGTGATGTCACGTTTCTATGGCAACGTGACATCATGCTGCCGGAGCCGACTCCAGAGCCGAGGTAAGGAGGGGTGGGGAGGGCGCGGAGAGGGGAACCGGCGGCAGGGGGGTGCAGGGAAAAAGGTTTGTGCCCCCTGTACTACAGTATCTATATGTAGCAGGAAAACCTCCCTTGCCTCCTCCGTGACATTGGTCCTGTCACGTGGGAGGGTTTAGTGAGCTGTGTCGGCCATGTTGTGGTTGGCACAGCCACATACATATGTGTAAAGCAGCAGCCATCTTGAGGTTGGCGCTGTGAGAGGAGGAGGTCCCATCGTTCAGGATATCCTCCTTGAACTTGAGACAGCATGGCAGTCCTGACGGAGCCAGCGAAGGGAGAGGTAGTGTCCGGGGAGCTAGTCAAGCCCCTCTGAACTAGGCCAGACCCATTCCCCGTAGTCTCCTGCTGGCTTCCCCTAGCCTGTAGTGGGGTATTGTAGGGCTGGCCATTGTAAGGGACTTGCCCCTTTACTATACCGACGACTCAGCGGAGCAGACGGAATCACTGCAGTGGATTCCCCAAGCCTGGCAGAATCTCTCGCGCTGTGCTACGTGACATAAGGCGAGAAGGAGATTGTGTTGGAGGTCCTGCATCTTGTTACCACATATTCCGCCTGTCTACAAATCCCCTAGTGTACTCGCGCTGCCCTCACATATATCTGGGTGGGACTGTTTGGACGGACCATTGGGTTTTAGGTGCCCAGGGCACCCTCAGTACTTTGGGGGACGGTTATTATGATTGTGTATACTGTATTGCTGAGACTGTGGGATCATAGTAAATAGGTTGTATATACTTTGTTGTGATTGTTGTTATTGGAGTGTGGCAAATGCCTCATTTTATGTAGCTCTGCTGTTTGACCAGGCTCTTTGCGACACAGTCTTCTAGGGTTACATTTGTAGAAAAGGACAAACATGTGTATACACACACAAGAGGCACTCAGCCCTCAACCTTCAGCAGTTTATTTTTCCACAAGTCACTGTGCCTTTCAGAAAACAAAATCATAAAATAAAAACCTATTCCCTAAAGGGAAATTAACTAAACTTTGCTGTGGCCCTCTCTAATGGTGCTGGCTAGCTAAACTGGTTCCCAGCCCAAAACATATACTATCCTATGCAAGCAAACAGTCTTTTAACATTGCAGAGTCTTATTGATTGCTTATATATAGTGTAGGGGATTCCTATCCCAGGGTCTCTGTGTAGGTCCAACAGCAAACAGGAACACCGGTTCCGGGGAGCAGGCTGTGTCCAGCCCGTGGAAATCTTTATCATGGATGGGGTTCCCAGCTGGTCCCAGCAGCCATGGTTCCTGCAGGGCTGGGGAACCAGAACAGCCAGTGTCCTTCATGACTTGGAGAAAATCAAGCTCCCCCTTGCTGGGGAAAAGCAGTCTCTCTTGTGCAGGGCACTTCCTGCCTTTTTAAACCTTCACTTTGGAGTGCTGTCTTAATTAGTACCAGGAGCCGCAAACTCCCATAGAGGAATTTAACCTCCTGTACACTGGAACCTATCCACTCCGCTAGCTCTCTAGTCCATAAGGAGAGTGACTCCGTCACAGGAGGTATACGAAATAGGTATACTGGTTCCCATGAGGGGCTATCCCACCAATGAAGGGATCCTCACGGGTGAAGGCGCTGCACCAGCTACCCCAAGCTCCCAAGCGTGGAGGCTTAGGCCTCTTGTGAGCCTAACAGGTAGCTCCATAACACCCGTAACACGCATATCTCCCCGAGCAGGAGGGAAGGGGTTTTACATACATATACATCCAAATCTAATTGGTATCATTACAATCGTAATATTAATAAGTAAAGATTAATTTATTAACAACACTTTAAAAAAATGAATCACACAAGTCTAAATACATATATTCTAAATCTAGATGTGGTCTGCCGTGTAGTGGCTCAAGGGCTTACAACACTTTGGCCAAAATGTTAAACTAAAAGACCATTTTATTCAAAAGATATCTATACATATATATTTAGGCACTGTACCGTGTATAGGTTTCACTGGATGTGCACTGTGCTCTGTCTGTGTTTCATGTTCTGTCTCTGGTTTTAAATCTAATATACAGTTATAAAAACAGTGAAGTTACATCTATAAGTAATTAACACAGAAATGGCATAATATCAATTCAATTAAGAAATGCTTTTTGTGCCTTGAATAATTAGTAATGTGCATCTATGATAAAATAACACAAAAATTACATATCAAGCAAACGTAAGAATACTTTACAAATGGCTTGAAAAATAATTCTTATGCAACAAAAACTCTCAAACCAGAGATTCAGACGTATATTACACATATTCAACAAATTAGTATGGGAAAAGAAGGGAGATAAGAATAATAAAAACAAGGATTAATATCAAAATAATAAAAGGCTTAATAAATATATATAAACATGTAATACATTTAATTAGAATATGGATGTCACGGGAGACCAGGTTTATCAACATCTTTTCCTACCAGGATCATCTGATTGAACAAGACACAGCAGTAAAATAAATTGTAATTTATTCCAGCATTTGACATACACACAAAGCGCGGGCTCATATAGAGCCTGGCTGCGCGCCTAATAAAAATCCTGGCAGCGCACCAAGTCGTGTCAGCCTAATCAGGTAGGGGGATTTTTTAATTCAGCGTGAGCAGGGGAAATTACACAGAACCATGTGCGGTACTTGGGCCATGAGGGATCGCCAGCGGGCACGAGCGACTGGATTTGTCAAGCACTATATATATATATATATATATATATATATATATATATATATATATATATATATATATATAATTGGCACTCTGGGTAATTGGGTGAGATTTCTCTGGTGCCAGATCAAGTATAACTATAGATGCAGGGAATTGGTAGTAAAGCAAATGGTACAACTGTTACCAAAATGCGTATCATTTGCTACACTTCTTAGTCCCCGACTGCCGTCCTGCTCTATATTTGATTTTATATGTATTTGTGCATGTGTATTTTATTGATATATTTATCACTTTTCAATGTTTGCCCAGCTGTAATTTTAGGTTGCTCACCAAGCTTGGTAAAAAAAAGGAGTGAACCGGCGCTATATATATAGAGTATTGTTTGTCTTGTTTGTCTTGTGGTGTTAGTCTGTTTTTTAGTCTCAGTGTTTGACTTACTGCACCATAATTTGTTCTTTTTCTTTCTCCACATATCACTTCGTTGATGTGAGAATCCTTGATTACCAGCCTTACTAGGACTCCATTTGGACTATACACCATTTTGGTTTGGTTTTCACTTTATTATTTGTGGCGCCGGTTCACTCCTTTTTTTCCATGCTCTCTGACTGACTGTACTGTCAGTTTTTACCTGGCTGCCAGTGTTGTTCACTATTTAAGTGTTTTTATTAATATATATTAATATATATATAGCGCTGTTTCACACCGTCTTTTTTCTGTGATCACCAAGCTTGGTGGTTTGCTCAGCTAAAAGAAAATATAGAGGAAAGATTGGTCATAAGTCACTGTCATGTATTGAAACTCTAGTTGAGATTCACTTTGTTATGTAACCTTCCTCGTAAAAGGTTACTAACATCACTGTTGTATGCTGGGCTCCACCCTGGGTTGCTATGGGGATCCAGGCATCACACAGGGGTATTTAAGGAGGAAAGACTATTCTAGAAGGTTAGGTCCTTTCCCGCAGGACAAGAGGAGATGAGCCTCGGGGAGAGTAGATCGTATAAACCAGGCCACCCTATTTATTATGTCGTAGATAGGGAGAATATCAGTTAAGTTGGGATCCCTGAAAGAAGGAATGAAATCCAGAATAAGTAATTAAATGGAAGACGGCCCGCCATAGAGGGACTCAGGAAAGTTAGCTCCCGGGTGCCGAAGGATCAACTCTAACCGCGGATCAGCACTAATATTCCTCAGTCTCTATGGAAGTGGCAGTTCCCAAACAGGCAAAAGGTATTGGGTCAAGTAAGAAAATACCAGCCAGGATTCCCGTAGGGGCCCAGAGCAATCGGATTAAAGCAGATGATGGTTCCGAAGCAACAAGGGGGTCCGGGTCCTACACCTACTTAGAGTAACTAAGTCAAAGTACCTTAATTTGAGAGTTAAGAGTTGACACTGGTGGAAGAACTATATTCATGTCTCTCTATTATAAAGTACCGTATAATGTTGTTCAGATGTGTATGATCGGTCCCTGTCCATGGTGACACGAATAAATGACTGTTGTTCTACAAAAGTTCCTGGCGCCCATTATTCTACAACCTTTCTACCTCATCGCCCAGCCACCTGAATCCAGCCCCTGAGTCAAGGTAACCCATGTGGAGTAGCCATATACATAACACACCGATGTAATCTCAATAGAATCCGGGCAGGGAGCTTACAGTTATAATATCACAACATCATTTATTTATTTATAAAATATTTTACCAGGAAGTAATACGTTGAGAGTTAACTCTCGTTTTCAAGTATGTCCTGGGCACAGAGTTAAGACAGCTTAGAGACACAACGCATGGGTTGTAAAGACTGCCCCTCCCAGAGCCAGTGGCTATTATTCCAGCTAAAGAATAACATATTGTCTAAGAAAGCAATACCATCATCTATCTGCCATATTTTTAATCTTTACCATGAAATGATAGGGCCTGGAAATTGGAAAACAATAAACTGTAGCAATAATTCTCTCTATGGACGGTTTACTCAGGAGAAATGTCCTTTATAGATTTAATGATAGAAAACTAGATTTAGTTGATAATTTGCTCCATCCAGAATCTCAAGCTGGTAAATAATGGAATTGCTGCACATAATTCAAATTATATCTTTCCTAAACAGCTTGAATCAATACATATATTTTTCTCAAACATTTTTAGTAGCCCTAGTTGATTAAAAACATCTCTATAATATTTCACCAGTACAGTAGACAGCCATTGAGGTCTGATTTTATTGTTTTGTTAGTTGATACAGTATG
This sequence comes from Ascaphus truei, assembly GCF_040206685.1. Lineage (NCBI taxonomy): Eukaryota > Metazoa > Chordata > Amphibia > Anura > Ascaphidae > Ascaphus > Ascaphus truei. The sequence continues at coordinate 56,833,182 of NC_134489.1, read as the reverse complement.
TCCATTGTGGTTAGATTCCAGAGCCACAATGAGTGAAATATGAGGGACCAAATGATGGCAATTTAATGGAATCCTTTTGGCTCCGAGCACTGAGATTCCAGTGAAATCCCTAAAACCATTGATGTGTGAGTGAGTGACATACAGTACTTCACTCCTCCCCACGTACAGTATATTATTCTCGGCTCCTAATAAGAGATAAATCAGCATCCAATCAGTGAAGGGAATGGCCCCTTCTTAGGGATGCTTCCACTTATTCAGTGGCTCACTGACATGGAAGAGAGGAAGGAAAGAAAGAGACAGAGGGACGTGGAGAAAAGAAAGAAAAGGAGAGAAAGACAGACGGGTAAAAGGTGGTGGTGATAGGGGAAGGGGGGGAACGAGAGAGAAAATAACATGCTAGATAAGACATAACATAGAAAAACATTGAAGCAACTGCTGTTTTAACAGTCTTGCCAGGGAGTCCTGCTAGACCTCTGGCCACGAAGAGGTGTAGACATAAAACCCAGCCATTATAAAGTCATATAGAAATCAAATGGCAGAATTTGAATAAAGCACAAACTAAGGCTTATCGTTCCAAACAAATTGAACTGCAACCTGGGAGTCAGATTTGCATAATTTTTTGACACTCTCTTGTAGATTTTCATTAGTTGCACAGCATCCTGCAGGAGCGGCCTGTGATATATGCCTGTGCATGTGCTGCGTGTGCTTCTATCCTTCTTATTAGCAAGGAGTAAATGGCCAACGAGGGTCATTAGACTGTGCTGAGTCCATGGCTGATATATAACTTTTGAATGTAAAATTACTTTTCATATTACCAATTACCGGGTGCGGAATCTGGTGTCAATCCATCTTCGCCCCATCCTCCCTTTTGCTAACTGGAATGCCAATCAGATGCGTATGGCGCACACATGATATAAGCCATGCTTTGGGAAGCTGCTTAAAGGGGCATTGCTCCTTTTTCTGTTTTCTTGTTCTAATAAATGCAGCAGTTCTGTACATTTACAGCAATGCAATTATCTACAGTGCTGATTGATCCGTTCACCCGTGATCGAACGGCGAAGATCCTGCTTTCCCCGGGTTCACAATATGGCTGCCTATTTCAAAAGAGGAAGTGCTGTGGCTTCTTAAGCGATTGCTATGGCAACCCAAGGAAGCGTAATACATAGAGAATCGTTAAAAAGGCCACAAAGAATGAAACATTTTTTTTTATAAACGCAGTAAGTATTATTTAATACTACATTGATTTAACAACAAAAAAACACATATGATTTTTAATGCAATTATACAAATGTAGCAGATGCTACTGCACCCGTTAACTCAATGCTATTAAAAACAATGGTTAATGAGAGAATACATGTTATTTAACTCATTATTTTGTGTGCTAATGGGGGTAATAACATCTGTATATGCATGAAATGCCTTCTAAGTTAAGCTCCCTAAGGCAGGGGGGCTCAACTCCAGTCCTCAAGCCCTCCCAGCAGGTCAGGTTTTTAGGATATCCCTGCTTCAGCACAGGTGGCTCAATCAGTCCCTGCGTCAAAGACTGAGCCTCTGATTGAGCCACCTGTGCTGAAGCTGCAATATCCTGAAAACCTGATCTGTTGGGGGGGCTTGAGGACTGGAGTTGAGCACCCCTGACCTACGGTACCAAAATGAATTTATATTAGTACTTTGGACCTAATTTTGCAGAGGTTTATTTATCTTCTTTTATACATATTGTAAAAAGCCAAAATTATGAGAGAATCTTATTTTTTTTTTAAAACAGCAAGCTTTATAAATAAGATCTACGAATTTGTAGGTTTCTTAATAGGATTGTAGTGGTTCTCCTGGTATTAAAATGTAATTGTTCTCCATACATCTTAGTATCATCGCACATCCACCACTGGTTTAATCATTTTTACGTTTGATACATGTGACTTAAATCAGTTTGCGAAATCTATACGATTTCATTTACATTTTGATTTGTTTTTATTGCTTTCTACATAATAATGTATGCACGTTCCTTCTCTGACGGCACCACATAGGAATGGGGAATGAGAGGGGGGGATACTTAGGGCCCTATTCCATATCAGCCGATGGGACCTTGCGGCCCTTTTAGGGCTGAAAATCTTCATTCAAGTCTATAGGGATTTTGGGCCGAAAAAGACCCGAATAGTTTATTCAGTATATAGAATGATAGAATTACTGTATATATAGAATTATTAGCCTGATCATTGGTGCTCAATCAATTCGTGTGTCTCCAATATCCAAACAGACATCAGTCACCAAGGCTGAAGTTCACTGCTTATTCCATTATCCAACACACATAGACAGGTTTGCTTTTACGCACTGCAGGTTTCTCTTGTATGCCATCTTGGAACTGGCAACCATTTTTGACACTAAGAAAAGGGAGAACAAAATGGAGACAAAGACACCTCATTTGAGTTGATCTCATTATAATACGCGCTTTGTTTAAATGCACCTATTTGACGCTCCTCAAACGATGGGCAAGGTACATGCAAGGAAAAATAGATGCAAAGTCATACTGTGCTGCAGAGCGGGGTGCAGGAAATAATAACACATACCCAGAATCAGACATTTGGTCACAGTCATTCTGCTGCGACCAAGTCCCGCCAGTGTTTGGCCGTGGAGTGATCCATTGCCGCAGCCGCTCCGCCGCTGGATACTCAGCCGCTGGCCAATAAGGTAAGTTAATGTAAGGGGTTTTAGCAGTTGGGGTAAGGGGGTTAAGGATATGGGATTTTAGGGTAGGGGTTAGTATTAGGGGGTTCTAGGGTAAGGGGTAAGGTTATGGGCTTAACGTGGTGGCAAATCGGCCGGTGGTGAGCTATCCCTGCGGCAAGATGAGTGGCTGCAGAACGTTAGCGGTGAGTTGATGCGGCAAAATGGCCAGCCCATCACCATATGTCCCAGACCGATAAATAACAACAAGATTGCCTTGATTCTCAGACCCCCATGGTCTTTATAGTCACTGTACTAGAAAAATGATTTAAAAAAAGACAAAAGCACCAGATACAATAACCTTTAGAGTGTCCGGGGGCACCAGAGTGCCAGTGGGCCCCATCCCTTCCCCGTCACATCGTCATTCCACAAGCGGTCAGACCCAGGATGCAGGAAGATCAAAGTGGAGCGGCCTCCATTTTTGTTTTGATCGGCCCAGTCGCTCCGGCACAGAGATCTCCCCCTAGAAAACGAGCGTGTGCCCATGACGTGGCTGGCATGCCAGGGGCCACAATGTACCAGCTACATCAATAGGGCAATGTAAAGTTTCATAGTAAAGAGCCCGCGTGCTAGTTTACACAGCAATTTTAGAGTAGGGAGTACGTGATAAAGCTCTTGAAGACAGTGTAGGACAATTGGTTGTGGCCATTTTGCCGTGACAAAATGACCGCGCCGCCATTTAGTCGCATCTCAACTCGCCGCCAGTCGCTTCGCCGCTAAAGTAAGTCCCTAACCTTAGCACTTACCCTAATACCGCCTAATATGAAACCCCTAATACTAAAGTTACCCCTACCCTAATAACCTTAACCCCTTACCCTAAAGCCCCTTAAATTAACCCCCTACCCTACCCACTAAAACGTACCTTTTAGTAAAAGCGATCGGCGGCGGAGGCTCCAGCGGCGGATCGGCTGCAGCGCAGGGTCCGTCTGCGGCTGGACGCCAGCAGTCATTGGGTCGCGGCCAAACGACGGCAACCAGATGTCCCATTCAGTTGAAGATGCTGGTTAGACATCGCAAGAAATGCAATTTTAAGAAACAGGTCAATACAGTGCAAATTCCCCTCTCTACACCTACAAATCTGTTTGCTCTGTGAACGGATACTTTATTAAAAAGAATATTTGCACAAGCCCTGAGGCTTCTGGATTCACTTACAAAGCAGCGAGGGCACGGGCACTTTTCGGTTTGACCTTCATTTGATATTTGGTTTACATAAGCAGGGCTATACAACCCATATCAAACATATAGAAATTCCTGATGTAGAGAATCATCTACTCCCATAAAGAGATCCGCAGTGGAAAGGGACAATCCCATATTAGCAGGCGGGGGAAAAAAAGACATTGCAATGTCATTGATACGTTCCTTTAGAAAAATGCACTGCTCCTTGATTTGAGGAATTGAATATGTTTTTATTTTTAGAGAGAAGCTGTTTGTAAGTCCGGGGACAAAAGTGAACTAGGGAGAGTGACATGTTTAATAGGTTAAGTGCCGCTGATGGACACCCTTTTCAAATAGTTTGAAATATTATTTAAACCTTTAACATTTCCATGGTGAGCACATGCTTTCAAGAGGTTTTTACACAGCTTTATCTTTTGGGATTGAAGTCTATAGTGAATTAGTGTCAGTCCTCCGAGCCGCTGGTAAACTGTTCCTCTGGTTTAGTTCTTTGTTTGCAAAGTAATTATGGTTCCATCGTTAGTCGCACAGATACAGTAAACATAGGAAACGCTTGAATCCAGCGTTCCTGTAGAAAAAGGAAAAATATTCATCTTTCACACGATAAGTAAAACAGTTACTTTATGGGGGAAACTAATTACACCGTTATTAAAAAAATAAATAATTAGACCAGCTTCTTGAGACTACGTATTTTAACCCTTTGAGTGCCCCATGATGTAGCAATCCCTATCGGGCGATCGGGGTTGCCCCAGTGGGCCGGTGCAGTGTTCGGTTGCTGCTGCTTCCCAGCTCCCTGACTGCCTGCAATACTCTTCATCCTCCTGTTGGATCCTGCTGGGATCCAACTTCCGTCCGACCGGAGTCGGGAGCTCTGGAGTAACCGGACCGGCAGGACCAGTGTGTTTGTGTGTGTGTGTGTGTGTGTGTGTGAGTGAGGGGGAGTGTCTTACCTTCTCCGGAGTGGCCTTCCTTCTGCAGCCTTGCGTTGTCATGGCGAGCTGACGCTGGAACGTCACATGACAAGGTGTTGCCATGACAATATGAATTTGCAACGTTGCATGAGGATGGTCGCTCTCCAAGGAACCGCCCGGGCCTCTAGGTATGTACAATCCGCCCCTGTAGCCACCACACTCCAGGGGCAACGTCATGGGCTTTGTCATGCTCGTTTTCTAGGGGAGATTGCGTTCTATGCTCCTGGACTCCCTCTCTTATGTCCCCATCATCAGTGAGGCTGCGATCGCGATGGGCCAGAGGGGTTATTGCCTTCTGGTGCCACGGCCACTCCAGCGCTCAGAGTAAAACTTATTTTGCAGTAACTGACTTTACTTGCTATTCTTGTAGCAGACATTATTGCACCCTTTAATGCAATTTGTTACGTTAAAGCAAGCGAGTTATTACCTCAACTTTCTAACCGCTCTGAAAAAACGATGGTAATGCAGACGTTATTAACGCGTATATTTTGTGCATTACCGTTAACAGGTGTAATAACATCCGCTACATCTGTACCACACTGTGTAATCCACCTGTAGATTTCAGTCTTAGAGAAATATATATATTTTGGAAAGCTGTTTGTGTGTTCGCTATGCATTTGGACACCTCTTAAGATATCGTAACCACATTTTGCATGATGGTTCCTGAGATCAAGGAGCAGGTTTTTGTCTATGTTTGGATACAATTCACAAAAGACATGCTGATGACATCCCAAATGACATCAGCAATGACATGATCCCATCACAACAGACATATGACATAACAATGAAATAAGTGGTGACATCACACAACCCTCAAGCTGCCACTTAATCTTGGTCACTCTGAAAATCCAATTGGCAACATTAGCAAAATTACAGGAGCAGCCAAAGTTCTTCAAGAGTATGAGATCATTATTTGGGACAAGAGTACAATGTCCCACAAACACGCATTAGAGGCTCTCGGTTGAACGCTTCAGGACCTCAGATGCAATGAAACTATTATGGGTGGAGTTGTTGCTTTAGCAGGGGATTTCACATTAAGAAACTAAAAAATGTCATTATTTATTTAGAAGTGAGTATTTTTTGGTTTCTTCGAATTCCCGAGCAATGCCGGGTACTTTCATCTAGTATCAATATAAACACTATTTGCTAGGCGCTTTTGGGTATTTTATAAAACTTTGTTATATCTCTGTGGGGTTGGTAAATTAAAATGTACTCCTGCCCCCCACATTATCTTTTATTCAAAATGTAAAAACAATAATAGAAATAGCTCACGTCAGCTCTCACCAATTTGGAATCGGCCTTACCAAATTTTAGCATCAGTATCTCATACATTTCGGTAGAGCCTCAATAATAAAAATCCTCACTTTTCCATTAAAATTTCATTTTTTAGTCTGGAACTCTAAAATCTTTGATTGAGTCAGTCTCACTGATTTTTAGCATCAGCATCTCAGGTTTCATTGTCTCGCTCTTAAAAATTGGTACCTTTAAAATGCCATTTTACTTGGTCCAAAACTCACTGATTTTGGCCCATGGAGGTTGACACCTGTGAAACTAATATTAGAATAGACTGACTTTCCCCATTGTAATGGTTGACATCGGAATCCCTGCATTCCTTGAAAATTGCAGCCTTCCTACAGAACCCATTCTCCACCTCGTTATTCAAAAGGATTTGGCAATAGTGATCTGTACAAAGAGAAAAGAAGACGTCATTTGGGAAATAATTCCCTTTCTGTTCATAATAACATGAGGTTGTGAGGTTGTGAGTTTGTAAATACAAAGTAGGGCTTGTCGGTGCCTTTCTAAAACACGGCATTCATCATCAAGTGGAAATACCAGCTTAACCCTTTAAGTGCCGGTGGGGCTGCGGCGCCAGAGTGCTGGGGCCCCTCCGGCACTCGCGATCACACGATCACTCTCCGAAGAGGTCACGTTATCGCTCCATCACTGATGATGGTCGTCATCAGTGATGGAACGATCCGTCCGCCATCATTGCAGATCGCGTCCTGTGCTCTTATGGATCACAACTAAGAGAACAAGCATTTTATTTTTTTTGGACATGGCTATTATCTAATGGGGGCACCCAAAGTGCCAGAACCCACAAAGTAGTAGCTACATTTTGGGGAACTCAAAGGGTTAAAGTAGAAGTCTGTGCTGATGGCCATTTTTTGTTTTCATTTTTTTCTTCTTAATCCTTTCTTTTTTCTTGCCCTTTCCAATGCTGTTTTTATTTTTTAAATCTGATGCTCAATTTAGGAGATACAAGTATTTGAAATATTAAGTCTCTGGAAGGTTAAAATGGAACTCTTGCCAGAGCCCAGTGCAGTGCAGGGGTTACCATGGTAACTTCAGAAGATAGAGATTCAACAGAAGAAGAAAAAAGCAGGAAATAGATACCAACATTATATGGGCTTCTGGGGGGCATTGCTGCTTTAATGTGTGGTTCACATCAGAACATCTTCCTTTAAAAAATCCTGGCATGAAATTATTCATCAAAATGCACAGGAAAAAAATAACCGTGGAAGCAGTATAATAATAGCACGAGAAAAAATACGCCATGTTATCTGGCTTTGGAGAAATAGTCTCTTACATTGGAAATCTCGCAGCTTTTGAACTTCACATTTCCGAGTGTAAAATTGGGAAACGTCTGCGTCAATGTAAAAAAAAAAAAAAAAAAAGGATTTCCAGGGAGAAATGAGGAAAGGGAAAATGAGAGAAGAATTCTGTGAGATGTGAGAGCGGATATCCCAGGAGGCCGTTCTGTAAAAGAGAGACAAGCCAGAATCAGCTTTGAGTCAGCATTGACCCTGCAGCTAAAGCAGGATCAATTGTAGAAGAGTGAGACAGCAGAATTAATGGAGAGGTGTAGTGTGGACCTAAATGCATTATTAGAACAGCAGTAATGTTCTCTCTGCTTTGCTCAGTCTTTATGGATGGAATACAGAACTGAGATACAGTATAGAGCAGGGCTCTTCAACTCGTTTTTACAAAGGGGCCGGTTTCCCAAGCAAATTAGGAGTAGCAGCGCCCACAAGAGTATTGTAATGTCATTTTGGATACATTTAAATACTTACCATTATTGATTAATTATAATTCAGGAATTTGCTGAATGGCACCATTTCTCACTCCTGCATTGTATATATTTACATTACCTTAGAGCCGTGTTTTTCAACAGGGCTTCGTCAGGCATCCCTAAAGGGTTCCCTGCAATTTAAGTTATTTGAAAATTGTACGAAATACAGGAGGATTTATAATGTATCTGATTTCAGACACACTATTAGAGAGGGTTGGGATTGTTTACAATGCATCTGATCTCAGAGAGGGTTGGGGTTCCTTACAATGCATCTGATCTCAGACACGCTATTAGAGAGGGATCCTTACACGCTATTAGAGAGGGTTGAGGTTCCTTACAATTCATGTGATCTCAGACGCGCTATTAGAGAGGGTTGGGGTTCCCTACAATGCATCTGATCTCAGACGTGCTGTTAGAGAGGGTTGAGGTTCCTTACAATTCATGTGATCTGAGATGCGCTATTAGAGAGGGTTGGGGTTCCTTACAATGTATCTAATCACCAGACTGTGTATTACACACATTAATGGAGAGGGAAGAACGTCAATATGAGCAGACTGCTTATTTAACCCTTCAGTGCTGGAGTGTCATGACCACTCTTCTGCGCGATCACTTGATGCTGCGTCAGTTCCGTCGGTTGGCCCGGATGCGACAATACAGTGTATGTCACAAGGCCCCTGGTCTGGCACTTTTATTACTGTACACTGTACTTCATTAGGGCGCTGATAGGGGTTAGCATCATAATGTGGATGTGAGCTGAGGATTGCCTCTTCAACGCACTGTTAATACTGCAGACTTGCTCTATATATCAGCATGGCAGAAGGGTCCCGTTGCTCCCGCTTCTCATTGGTGTACTGAGTTCATGTTCCCAGCCTTGCCATCACGGGGATAAAATGCATGCACTTATGAGCAGACCTGCATAAATACATTAGCAAGTTGAGGTCCCCATTGTATTAAGCTGCATCCTGCAATCATTTCAGTATTGATCAGCTGTTCACATTCTCCAAACTGCACATCTAGTTCTTCCTTAACCCCTTCACTTCCAGAGGGGCCGGCAATGAGGCAGAACAAAGCTTTGCTGGCCACAGGGGGTTGAATGGGTGGTCCCATTTCAAAAGAAATATCACAAATATAAACCCTCTGTCAGGCTCGTCAAACGCAAAATATGATGGGGGACAATTTTTAAATCTGACTGCAAGACCCGGGCCGCATCGTATGATCAGTGGGGCAGGTTGGGAAAAATAGTACCTCTAACCCAGTAGTTCCCAAATCCAAGAACGAGTAACAGTGCACGTTTTACGTATACCCCTGCTTGAACACGTGATTCAGTCAAAATTATTGGGCCATCTGTGGTAAAGAGAAGATATCCTTAAAACCTGCACTGTTAGTGTTTCCTGAGGACTGGATTTGGGAACCACAGCACTAGCCTATGGTCTATGAGTAGGTGCCATTTTTACACACTAAGCTTAGGTCGATTGCAGCGACCGCCATATGCGCCATCTCTCTCCACCATCCCTCCTCTCTCTCTCCCCCAAGCCCCCTTTCTCTCTCTCCCTCTCACCATCCCCTCTTTCCACATACCCTCTCTCTCTCTTCCTCTCTCTCATGTACCTTACACACTAAGTTTAGGTCAATTGCAGCGACCCCGACATGCCCCATCTCTCTCCTAATCCCCTTTCTCTCTCCCTTTCAACCATATCATCTCCCCATACCCTCTCCCTTTCCCCATCTCTCTCTTCCCCATCCCCTTTCTCCCCCTCTCATCCTCCATCTCTCACCCCAATGCTCTCTCCCCATCCCCTCTCTCTCTCCTCTTTCTTTCCCCCACCCCAATTTCTCTCCCCCATCCCTTCCCTTCACTCCCCCATCAGCCCCCCCCCCCCTTTTACGCTCTGGGGCAGGAGGTGTGATGAAGAAGGGGATGAGGATCGGGAAGGTGATTGGGGGCATGGGGATTGGATGAATGATTGGGGGATGGGGTTGCAATCGGGGCGATCAAGCGGTTCCAGCATCTGAAATGAGGTTTGTCTGCACTCTGCATCATCTTGCTGAGCGGGCCATATGCAGCCCACAGGCCGCGTGTTTGACAGCCCTGACCTATGCAATATCCAGTAGTGCAAAACTAACTGAGGAAAGAATAATGAGATAATTCCAACATTGCAGTAGCAATCAGGGTAAAGCTACATAGCAAATGTGAAGGAAATTACATAGGCAGCCATTTTTTAGTCCCTGACAAAAAAGAAAAAGAAATTCAAAAGCAAACAAAAGTCTGGGACGTCATCAAAAAGGTGAAGAAATGAAAATGGCAGTGTGCTAGACATACCGCAAGAACAAATGACCATCGTTGGACAGAAATAGTACTCGGCTGGATTCCAAGGGATGTCAAAAGTCCAAGAACGACAACCAGATGGAAGATGGCAGTTTGAAATTCAGAAAATTTGCTGAAGTAACGTGGAATTGGATCGACAAGGCCTGATGATGATATATATATATATATATAAATATATATATATATATATATATATATATATATATATATATATACTATATACAGCTAAACCCCTCTATAGCGCGATCCGATACAACACGGATCTGCTTATAACGTGGTGTAAGCGTGGCTCCCAATAAATTACAGTCGCACATACATAAGTACATCTTCTTATATACTATATTAGTGAAAGCACTGTATGCCTGTCTGGATGTCCGGTGTCCCTAGGGGAAATCTCATTGGTCCTTGGGCCGCCCCCGCATACCTCTCATTGGCCTGAGGCGGAGTGACGGGTCAAAGGACACACAGTGTCACACACACACACAGTGTCACACACACACACCTCACCCCCCCCCCCCCAAGCTCACCCCCCCCCCCAAGCTCACACCCCGGCGCCGCTACAGTCAGCAGGGGAGCGGAGCGAGCGGACACAGCGGGGGAGCGGCCACAACACGCTGCCTCCCGCCTCACATCCACGTGGGAGCGGCCGGATGGGTGTGGCAGTGGCCGGATGGGTGAGGCAGCATACCCACGGGCCTCGCCGCACGCTCCTCGGCACCGCCTCACCTCTCCCACCCCCCCTCACAGCAAAGCCCAGCCTACCCGGCGCCGCCTGCAACGCTCCTCGGCACTGCCTCACCTCGAGGCGGAGGCCAGCGGGGGTTCCCACCCTGCAGGAGGAACCCCACACATGCCCCGTGCTGCTCACCCCCCCTCCACATGCCCCGTGCTGCTCACCCCCCCTCCACATGCCCCGTGCTGCTCACCCCCCCTCCACATGCCCCGTGCTGCTCTCCCCCCCTCCACATGACCCGTGCTGCTCTCCCCCCTCCCCCCTCCACATGCCCCGTGCTGCTCTCCCTGCAGCTTCCCCCCCCCCTCCACATGCCCTCTGTCCGGCTCCCGTCCGATCCCCGCCCCTCCGTACCAGATGACTGCAGGGTCCGTCTCCCGGCCTGCACGAGGAAGATGCTGCCGACTGTAAGGTAAGCAGCTCCCCCCCCCCCCCCCCCACACACATTCCTTCATCTCCAGCCTGATCCCTCCATACACACACACACACACACTATATATATCGCTATACATAAGACACACACACACATGTAGACACACATACATGTAGACACACATGTAGACACACACACATGTAGGCACACACACACACGTAGACATACACACACACTCGTACACAGACACACACACACGTACACAGACACACACGTACACAGACACACACACACACGTAGACACACACACACACACACGTAGACACACACACACACACACCTATACAGACACCTATACAGACACACGTATACACACAGACACACGTTTACACACAGACACATGTATACACACAGACACACGTATACACACAGACACACGTATACACACAGACACACGTATACACACAGACACACGTATACACACAGACACACGTATACACACACAGACACACGTATACACACAGACACACGTATACACCTGTATACACACACACACACGTATATACACACACACGTATATACACACACGTATACACACACGTATACACACGTATACACACGTACACACACACGTAGACACACGTATACACACACACGTAGGCACACGTATACACACACGTAGGCACACGTATACACACACACACACGTAGACACACGTAGACACACACACATGTAGACACACACACGTAGACACACACACGTAGACACACGTGTACACACACGTATACACACACGTATACACACACACACACGTACACACACGTAGACACACAGGCACACGTTGACACACGTATACACGCAGACACGTATACACGCAGACACACGTATACACGCAGACACACGTAGACACGCAGGCACACGTAGACACGCAGGCACACGTAGACACGCAGGCACACGTAGACACGCAGGCACACGTAGACACGCAGACACACGTAGACACGCAGACACACGTAGACACGCAGACACACGTAGACACGCAGACACGCAGACACACGTAGACACGCAGACACACGTAGACACGCAGACACACGTAGACACGCAGACACACCTAGACACGCAGACACGCAGACACACAGACACACACACACACACGCGTAGACACGCACACACGTACACACGCACACACACGTAGACACGCACACACACGTAGACACGCACACACATGTAGACACGCACACACACACGTAGACACGCACACACGCACACACACACGTAGACACGCACACACGTAGACACGCACACACACGTAGACACGCACACACACGTAGACACGCACACACACGTAGACACGCACACACACGTATACACACGTAGACACACACGTAGACACACACACACGTAGACACACACACACGCACGTAGACACACACACGTACACGTAGACACATACACACACACACGTACACGTATACTCACACACATGTACATGTACACACACACACATGGAGTCATACACACACACATGTAGACATACACACACACACGTATACATACACATCATGTATACACACACACATGTATACACACATGTATACACACACATGTATACACACACAAATGTACAAGCACACACACGTAGACATACACACACACGTACACATACACACACACACATGTATACACACACACACACTTATATACACACACACATACAATGCATACACACAAACATGTATACACACACACAAACATGTATACACACACACGTGTGTATACACACACACACACGTATACACACACACACACACTATCCCCAGCACCACCACATCAGCACACCGGTATCCCATGCCCCCCCAGCACACTGCCATTCTCGGCTCCCCACCATTCCCAGCCCCCATCAACACCATCAGCACCCACACATTGGCACCTTCGCACCTCCCCCATCGGCACACCCACATCCGCACCCCTACATCAGCAACAAACCCTCCCAAATCAGCACACCGAAACAATCACCATCAGTACAGCCACAGCAGCAGTACCACCGCACACCGCCATGGGCCGCGTGGACCACTCCCCACCCAAATGCCACCCCCACACCACAAACATCCCGGGCAACGCCGGGGCTCTCAGCTAGTTTATTATACAGTACCATATAACAAATACAGTACCTGTATACTGCTGCTTAGGGAGGTGCGCTCTTGCCCAGTCACGTGGGTGGTGCGGCACGCTCTGGTGACGTCTGTCAGGCTGTGCGACATCTGGTGGATGCTGGGGGTCGGCCTCCAGGAAGTGGAGCCAGCTGGAGTGGAGCGTGCTGCTGTTGCCCCATGTCCATGGCGTTGGATCCCTTGCTGCAAAGCTGCTTTGGGTAAGTCCTGCGTGGGGGTGCCGCGGCGCCTCAGGGTCTGGTACAGCTGGGAGAGTTATCCCAGCTCTCCCCCTCCGGAGGACGTGGAACCCCTGATCACGGCCATTTTTTCCTCGCGATCCGCTTATAATGCGGTCGCATGATGCGGCCCCTAAGCACCGCATTATAACGGGGTTCAGCTGTATATATTTGTGTATGTGTGTATGTGTGTATGTGTGCGTGTAATTGCACCATTTTAAAGATATTGTAAATTACAGTACATTGGACTCTATGAAGGCAACTCATTAGCTAAGAGGTGGACCAGTGCGGTATAAAGGCTTCAGAGAGTTATACACACTGGCATTGCTTCATATGCAGAAACCACTGGAATATATAACCTTTTCTAAGTGCATAGCAGCCCAGCTTCTAATTAACAGCATAAACCATGTTAAGATGGCATAATATGCTCAAGAGGAAGCAACTGCAGTAGTGAATTATGTTCCACATTTTCACTCTTAAGAAAGATGATAGAAGAAGTTATTTTACAACATCAGTGTTATTAGCTGTATATGTATGAAAACACTTGATTGTTAACCACGTCACTGCCAGAGGAGCCCAGAAAAAGAAATGCTGCCAGCACTCTGACTATTGTGAGGCTTTTCTAATAAACTTTTAGTATTCTACTTGCATCAGATGTAAGAAACATGGTAAACCCTTTTTCCTGCCAGAGAGGCCTGCAATGATTTGTATATATATTTCTAAAATGTTTTACCAGGAAGTAATATATTGAAAGTTACCTCTCGTTCTCAAGTATGTCCTGGGCATATATACATATATATATAGTGTGCTCATTTGCATGCTATTTCCCAGAATACCTTGCTGCAGTGGAAGCACTGTATGAGAGAGAGAGAGAAAAGAGAGAAAAGAGAGAAAAGAGAGAAAAGAGAGAAAAGAGAGAAAAGAGAGAAAAGAGAGAAAAGAGAGAAATAGAGAGAGAGAGAGAGAGAGAGAGAGAGAGAGAGAGAGAGAGAGAGAGAGAGAGAGAGAGAGAGAGAGAGAGAGAGAGAGAGAGAGAGAGAGAGAGAATGTATGTACACACGGCAGGCACTCCAATTTGCAAATAATGTGAATTTAATAGTTAACGTTTCAGAGTATTGCAATTGAAATGATGTAAGCTGAAATCTTCCCAAGCAACGGGTGAGCATCTTCCCAGCGTATTGAAAAGGGGCCTCCAAGTACTTTTCATGTGGGCTGCAGCATATGCGGCTGCTTTAATATGCAGAAAGCAAATGTAATGAAAACCCTATTTATATTTAGAATCCGTGCTTGCTGATTCAGAACTTCTCCTATCCATAAGTCACAGCTCACGAGGGGATGAAAGGCTGCAGGGAGGATATTTATATCTGAAATAGGAGAGGAGGAGCTAGTATTAAGGAGTAATGGAGATATTAAATAAGTATTCTGCACTATTCGATTTGCCTGTAATATATTCCAGGCATGTCTCGCTGATTTTCTGAGACTCTCGCTGATTTGGAGTCGGTCTCTTAGATTTTTTTGCATCAACAGTCTCATAGACTTCAGTGGAGTCTCAGTGAGAAAAATGAAAATACAATTTTTGGTGCAGAAACCACAAGTCCCTCTGACTTCTGTCCTTGGAGGTAGGGTCGGCTGGGAATATGGTGGGGCCAAGTACACTGTGTGTGTGCCGGGCCTCTTACGTCTTCCGAAGCTGTGTCTCCCATCAGATGATGCTGCCTCTTGTCCGCCCGTACTTCACAGTGTCATGTGGTACCTGGAGATGGCGGTTCTTACAGAGACTCCGCGCTTTCCCTCGGCCCAACTTCGGTAATCACCATTTAAATGTTGTGATGGTTAATTTATCCCACCTGTGATGTCAACAATCAGAACCCTGGTCGGGATACTTAACCCCTTGAGTGATGGAGGTTCCGCGACAAAGGAGTGCCATGGCCCACTGGCACTACGCCATGATGAGTCCACTCATCGGCAGCGATTTATATGATTGTGACCTCCCTGACGTTCTTAGCCAGTCAAATCACCCCAAGAAAATGAGCAAATAGCATGCGACATAGCTACTACCTCATGGGGTCCTTGGTGTGGAACCATGCCATAGGCACTCAAGGGGTTAAAGCAGTTCTTCTGGCTGCTTTATTTTTTTGTAACATTTTTTCCAACAGCGTTAGAATTTGGGGATCCTCTGGAGCTGTACCCTGCTATTTTTTTTACCACAGGGGACCCTGAATCCCTGATTCCAGAGATACTTACCAGTGAAGTTACTGGTGTCTGTGCTGCCCCAGTTGAAACAAAACACCTGTTTGAATATTGTGGTTTCTACGAACCAATAGGAAGCCACAACATCATCTGTTGCGGATTCCTATTCGATGGGTATTTAAATCTTCTAGAGAAACCAGGAAGTAATGCTGATAACTTCACCATTAAGTATCGGGAACCTGGGGATCACCGAAGCTGAAAATATTGTGGTTCAGCTCTGGTGGACCATGGGTTCCAATCAGGTTAATAAAAATCTCTATTTTTGTTTGGCCGGATTGCTGCTTTAAAACGGATTACCAATCAGTGAGATTTCTTTAAAATTCATGAGTCTGCTGATGCTACCAATTGGTGAGACTGACAGAAAACCATTGACAGTTGACTGTCTGTTTTTGTGTGTGAGGTGTATGTAAGAAATACATATACCAGCTAAATAACTCCAGATCAACAGTGTGATGATGATACCAATCTCCAACGATTAAAATCAGTGAGAATTGATGATACTGGAGTACATTTAAATATATATATTTTTTAATGAGGACGTTTAGCTTTTTATCAGTGAGACTCCACATCAGGGTCGCCAACACACTGGAGAGATAGTATGAACTGTCTGGGCCCTCTACCTGTCTGGGCCTTTGGGGCACTCTAACCCCCCTTTCAGCAATATATTCCCCCCTCCCCCAAACTCCAATTCAACAACCCTCGGGTCAACAAATGTCCTGGGCCCTGTTGAAGCTGTTGGCGGCCTTGCCTCACACCAATGAAACTCACAAAAACTCAGTTAAAAGTTGACATATCTGGATCCAGTCTTTGTTTTATGGTCCTATTCTGTTAGCAACTTTGGTATCATAAACAGTATGACACACACCTTTATGAGTTGACCTCTCAACATTGGATTGCGAATGCTGGGACATTCAATTCGTCCAGTTTATGGGGTTTTCGGAAGGGAGGGAGAGGTAGACAGAGGGACAGAGAGAGGGAGTCCTATTTTACTAGAGTCCCAAGTGCTATATATATCCCTTGAAACCCACCATCCAACACGTGAAGAGACACAAGTGCACAAAAAGGAGCATACCCGAGATACCTGGGACATAAGCTAATAGGATATGAAAAAGTATATTTAAATGATTCCCCCTCTCTCCTTCTCCTCCTCCTCCTTCTCCCTCTCTCCTTCTCCTCCTCCTCCTCCTTCTCCCTCTATCCTCCTACGAAAAACTTATATTTCAGGGTTTGAAACTTCTGGGCGAATAAAATGTATAAACAATAGTGGACAGATGTTATGACATTCGCAGAAAGGGGGGGGTGAAAAAGTCAGCCTGCCAATATCCATCTGCAAATTGAATTTTGTTCTAAACAGCGCAAAGAATTTGCGGCTCTAATTTTGACATTTTCGTCCATCTCAAATTTTACAGTTTGTTTCATAACTTCAGTTGTGTTTAACTCTGTGAATCTCTGGGACAGAACACCTAAGTCGCCCCTCAAAGGCGGCAGCCAAAGGGTGTCGTTGTTTGCTGCCGTTCGCTGATTCGCTGTTTCTTTGGTAATGTTACAGCTGCTCAATTGCATTCTGAAACTCACCTACCCTCTCATCCCCTGTACCCAATGTTTTAACCTACCCTGCCTTATAGATTGTTGGCTCCTTGTGGCAGGGCCTCTTATAACAACACATTGCTATACTATCCTATCCTACTTCTACTAACACAATTTAATCCTGTCTGTAAATATTACTTATGCCCATAATCATATCTCTAACTGTCCATGAAATGCCTGTAAATTGAATGTATAATCTTTGTTCATTTAACGCAACCATGTATTATTATAATTCTGTATTTTCCTGTCAGTCTCATGTGTAACAAAATAATTGTACTGTATATAATTGTAGTTGTTCTCAAACTGACTATAAAGTATTGCGATGTCCCCTTAAGTGGAGGTGTGTATTTACTTAAAAAATAAATGATGATGATGATGATGATGATGATGATGATGATGAACTCACAGTTTGGCAAATTGGATAAAAACCCTTACGGCAAAAAAAGTGCAATTGCACACATTGCAGGAAATAGATACAATAATATCCAATAGGACCAATATATAATATACAAAAAGGCCAATTAAGGTCTGAGGTTTAAACCATGTTTTTAGAAAATAATCTGGATGTACATGACCTGGAAAAAATAAAGATGTTTACATCACTATATTCTAGAAAAATAAACTACTGCCACATTTATTGCTGAATTTACAATTAATACACATGAAAACAAAGACCATCAACCCTCTTTGTGACTTATTGATGAAACTGGGGTAGTGCTGATCAAGGCTTTAATGGGAGATTCCATGCGATAGTGCTCTAATTGGACTATCACAGTTTCATGAATAACCCTCTTTGTACAATAAAATAAATGTTGCCCTGCTAAGTGGTCTGGGAAAAAGAGAGTGATTTTCTTTATTCAATTCAACTACATTAAAGCTCAACTGAACCAGCCTCTTAAAAATCAGGCCATGAAAACTGACATTTCATCCCGGGGCCTTAAAATCATAATCATTAATAAGTCAACAGCCTAAGAGCTTGGCTGCGGGAGGAAGGTTTGGACTGCTCTCAGCTGCTGCTCAAACACACACATTCTGAATCCAGGACGGAGTATTAACCCTTTCACTGCCAGGGCACCCTTGTGACACATTGCTCCCAACAATAGGGATCCATTTGTGTTATTTGTAGAGTCCGTAACATAGAGGCAATGCTGTTTGTTCGTCACACAGGGATTGCTCTCTCATGCTATGCAGACCAAAGCACAGTAATATAGGGACATTAATTGAGGTTGGTTAATACTGCGCGAGTAATATTATATACTCCGAAGCAGCCTGTCTGTCCAGTTTCAGCCAAAAATCCCCATAGACTTCCATGGGGCTTTTTCCCATACAACACCCCCCCCCCCCCCCAGACATCTTATTTGGCATATATAGAAAAAGGCCCTAACACTTTCACTGCTGTTTTGGTACAATAACTCTTCCATGTTTTGTTTTTGGTGGGACTCGATTGGTTTTGGATTAAAAAATATTTTTGAATAAAAACTCAAAATAAGTAGAATTTTTGATTTGCCTTTTTGTGAAATTGTTACACTTTGATTGGGTGGGGTTTTTTTTCCGTTCAAGAACCTAACATTTTTCACAACTTATTAAAAACTGATTCAAAGTTTGAATTTGAACCCGCGAACCCGCTTCTCCTTAGTCAACCCATATATCTTTCAAGTTCGGCCTCTTCTTTAATACCATACTCATGTTGGCCACCTGCCCCTATTTATTAGGACATGGGTGCTCAACACCAGTCCTCAAGCTCCCCCCCACCCCCCAACAAGTCAGGTTTTCGGTCCCAGCTTCAGCACAGGTGACTCAATCAGCCCCGCTGTGACGGTAGGGGTAAATGTGACTGCTTTTAATAAAGGTCAAGCCTACCATTACCCCTACCTGCCAGTACTACATTTGTATTAGGTTATATGTGTATATGTATTCTGTAGACTGGTTCCAGCACTTCAGGGACCAGGGGTTAATTTTGTTTTCAGTTGGGAATGTTGTAAAGTGGGCTGTGATCTTCTCAAGTAACTGTGTTTGTTGTTGGACTTCTCTCCCCCTCCCCCCTCATCCCCCAACTGGGAGAAGCTGCAGTGGACTCTGCAGGAAGAAAGCACAGGATGAATCTCTTTAGGGGTGTCCCTGCACCTAGTTTATAGGGTAACCCCAGCTTCCCAGTTGTAAGTGTGTGTGTGTTATTTAACTGTAAATAGTAGTGGATATTTCTTTTTCCAATAAATTAATTTTATAAACTCTGTGTTTCTGTCTGGTGAATTGATCCCTGGTATATTAGTCCTGGTCTCCCGTGACACCAGCTTCAGCACAGTTGGCTCAACCAGTCCCGGTTTCAGCACAGGTGGCTCAATCAGAGGCTCAGTTTTCAACTGAGGCTCTGATTGAACCATCTGTGCTGAAGCAAGGCTATGAGGACTGGAGTTGAACACACCTGGATTAGGGAGATTTCCTAATTGTAAGGCTGAGGACCCGCTGCGGTCGGCGACGCGTGCGGCCGCGTGCGTGTGCGCCACCAGCCCCTTACCTGCAATCTGTTGGTCCCCGCTGCCTCCTCCGTCCTGAGCCACTCACTACGTGCTGTGAAGCGTCAGCCGGCCAGTGCTACCAGAAGGTGGTGTTCTGAAGCGTTGACGCGTCACGTGGTGCGCGTGTGAGCCAATGAGGAGGTAAGGAGGGGAGCAGGGAAGGAGCTACGGGAGGGAGGCGGGGGGACATGTGTGTGTGTGTGTATGTGTGTATGTATGTGTGTTGTGTGTGGGGGGGGACGGACCGAGGGGGACGGACGGATCGACGACAAACAGACCCTCTGCTCAAACCACGCCCCACCCCCCCCCCCCGCTCCAGCTCCCTGCAGACCGCAGGTAGCGGTCAATTGCCTCTCAGCACGCCGCCTGCGTGCAGTGCGGGCGCGCTGACTGAGGCAGCGGGGCCTCAGCCTAAGAAGAAAGATACAGCAATGTTCTACAATTTGTCTTTGTGCTATCATCCTGAAGTAACAGATTTCCAAATTACTATCATAGTTACTTTCACATATTGTCACATATGGCGGCAATGGTTCAGATACCTATATTATTCTTTTATTTTTATTTTTCACTATCCGGCAGCAAAGGGGTTAATTGATTGTCACAGATTGTGACTTTGAAATCGCAAGCAACACAAAACACAATTTGACAGGCAGCAAGAAAAGCCCATCAATTTTATTTTGAGCGATCCAAAGGAGGGAATTAAGGTACAGTATAGCTTAAGCTAAAATATACAGTACTTTTCAACTGGCAGCCACAGGACAAACCCAGCCCATGAAAGGCCTTGATGTGGCCCGTGGACTTTCTGTTCCTGGTAATTTCATACCCTTTCCTGAAGCAGTTTTCACATAAGCAATCCATGCCATTTCCCCCCTCATTTTTTTAAATTCAGGGTTGTAGCAGGGAGTCCCCGAAGCTGGACCCCATTCACTTAATCTCCAGGGAACACCTGCTTCCGGAGATACTTACCTCCATAGTGGATGCTGCTGGCCGCTCGAGGGTTTGCATTATGGCGGATTTTCAAAGCTTCATTTGTCCCTGCGGGCCAATTGGAAGCCGTGATGTCACCCGCTATTGGCCCATGGGAGCTGAAAACTGCAGAGGTAAGTTTATCTGGAAGCTGAGGGATCTCGGAGCTGAAATAAATGGGGTTCAGCTCCAGAGACCCCCTGCTTCAATCCTGTATAAAATAAATGGACAAACAGGGGGGAGGAATAGGGAAAGGGCTTGGATTGCTCCTTTAATTGCAGTTTTTTCAAACTCAAAATGCACCTAGAATTTAGGGTAATGTAAATATATATGGTGTAGATGTTACTGTACATCCTTGTAAAATGTTTCAATATAATAATTTTTCATTAAATTACAGTACAATTGTGGCCCTTCGGTTCCTAAATATCATCTGATCTGGCCCCTTTGAAAAACTAGTTGAAGAGCCTGCAGATGGTTCAAAGGGCTCTACAGGAACCTAAATGCTCTTCAAGTCTTAGGGTAGAAGACAAGCTTTTAGCAACAATTAGCACTATGCAAGGAGGAACCCCAGAGAAGACACTAAAACATTTAAGGCAGATCCAAAATGCAGCAGGAGCCAAGTTCACATTGTGAGCATAACTATGTTCTTTTCTTTATAATTAAGGACTATTCCCTAGGATTAAAGAGTCACTGATATATTTCTTCTTGTTTGCTATAGCGATTTCTGTCATTCCCTGATAGATGTTTTAATCCATCCCCCCTGGACCACGATTTTCAGAGCTCTGTATCTTACGCGATGTGCACGCGCTCACTCTGAGGCTAGTGGATGGCAGTTGTCACACTAGAAACTGCTTGTGTCGGCAAACTACAGCGTTGACGCTGCAACATTTTGCCGCCACAACCCAAATCGTAATTTGGGGCTGCAGTCGCGTCACGTGAGCTGGTTCAGCCAATAAAGGCGAACCAGCTCCATGACGTGTTCGTCACGCCCCCCCTCCCCCCGCCATACCCCGAATCGCTGCGATCGAACTCCTGCAGTTTGAGCACAGATCGCTGGGCTACAGGAGCCCCCGGCGGAGGCGCGCACACAAGCGCACGGACGTAGCAACCAGTCTGAACTCGGCCTTAGAATTTGTAAAGGGCACAAAAATACTGAAAAGCTTAGTACAAGAGAAAAAGAACAAGCTGTTTCTAAAAGGTTCCAAAAACCATACCTTTGAATATTTGTAAGCAGCATGGATTGCAGCGAGTACTCCCTTCTACCTTCAGAATTATGAATGATAGAATTCAATAACTAGAGCCTTCTGACACCATTTACCACTCTGCTTCCTTCTTTTTAATTACTCCCTAGAAATGATAGAACGTCTGCTTGAATATCTATTTAGATATTCCTTCGGTTTTGTGGGCCCAGTTATCTTGGGTTTTACCTGTTCTTCTGTGTTGAGGCATCGTGAGGATTTTGCAAAGCAGACGGCTCTCCTGTTTTATTAATATTCCATCATGTCTTAGCTCCATTCATTGGGCGAACCTAACCTGAGAAAGATTAATACTGTATGTCCTTCGGTGTGCCGTGTATCTATTAATATTGGATCTTGACATATGTATCTGAGCTACCGAGAGAGTCAGACAGGGCAAAAAATTGCCTGCTTAACTGACCAGATGGGCTAGCAAAAGAGATAATCTTTAAAGCATCAGTCCAAACTGCTGTTTAAAAAAAATATGTACATCAATACAATTCACACAATGATTAGTAATTAGCAAAGTTGCCAATAAATCCGTTCTCCTGTGATTGATCAGCGAAGATTCGGCTCAGGGGTTCACTAAATGGGTGTCAGTGCAGCAGAAGAGGACCAAAGATGCAAACGTCTGTGGGGAATATCTGTGACCAGGCAGTCACTAGATTCAATTGGTACACTGCTAGAGAGAGGGCATGGTTCAGAAGAGGTGGGGATGTGACTTTGTAAATGGTTACTATAGAAACAAAAATGCTTGTTACATAATAATACATTAAAAATGTAATTCAGAGTTGTTTTAAAAAAATGCTACAAGTATTTTCTCATAGTACAGAACTGATTTATTTTAAAAACAACAAAAAAAAAACAAAAAAAAAAAAAAACATGCTATATGGCGTGGTCTGCAGCTTTAATGGCCCAAATTGCCTAACATTTACTGCTACACATACAGACAGACTGATACACACGCAATGGCACTAATACATATAACCAGTGGTGGGATTCAGCCGGTCCGCACCAGTTTGTGCGAAACCTGTTACTGAAATTTAAACCGGTGGTTAATTCTCTTTCCTGTGGGGAGGGCACCACGTGATGCCCCACAGCCATTTTGAGAAGATATACAGGCATACCCCGCATTAACGTACGCAATGGGACCGGAGCATGTATGTAAAGCGAAAATGTACTTAAAGTGAAGCACTACCTTTTCCCCTCTTATCGATGCATGTACTGTACTGCAATCGTCATGTACGTGCATAACTGATGTAAATAACGCATTTGTAACAGGCTCTATAGTCTCCCTGCTTGCGCACAGCTTCGGTACAGGTAGGGAGCCGGTATAGCTGTGCAGGACGTGCTGACAGGCGCATGCGTGAGCTGCCGTTTGCCTATTGGGCGATATGTACTTACTCGCGAGTGTTCTTAAAGTGAGTGTCCTTAAACCGGGGCATGCCTGTACAGGGAAAAGACGCCGCCCGCCGCCCAGGTAAGAACCGGTTATTAAAAAATTTAAATCCAACCACTGCATATAACTGATGGTCACTTGGATGATTTGCACCCACACTCACGTGCACGAAGATACACATAGAACCACACTTTTACATACTGTTATACACTGCTCAAATTGTACGCCTGTATTTCCCCCCCGCTATCTATGCCGCTGCCTGTGCATATGCTGTGTTCTGTATAGGGTTGCCCTCTTTTAAAGGTGTAAACCCCATTAGTTTGCAAAAGAACAACATTTTGAAAACATTTTATAGGGATAGAAGATAGAGGGGCTTTGCCTGTGCCAATTCCTGATACGCACACGTGATATTTCACTGAGTTTAGCATGTTGCAAACTAACTTTAAAATATGATTTAAAAACAATGGCTTTTTTTTGTGTGTACAAATGATGTCAATAAACTACACAACTCCTTAACCTTTACAGTGCCACCGGAACGCTATCACTTTTGGGTCATGTGATGGCTCCAGGAGAGACCACATGACACGATCACATGACAGCGCCAGGCGCGGGATGCAGAAATGGCTTCACATTCGTTTTGATAGGGCTGTCCTCTCTTGCAGCGGTCGGCCACGGAAAACGAGCAAGCACTTATGACGTACCACGTACATGATGAGGGCTCTGTGGATGTTAAACATGTCACTGGCATTGGTTCATTTTGATCATAGTAGGGACTACACCAAAATAAACTGGACGACAAGAAGCCATGTTCACTCTGTATAGTCCCTTCACTGCCATCAGTGACGTTGTCGAACATATCTAAAGCTATTAAAGATAGCTGGGATACTCAAGGTTTGCACAAGTAAGTCACACATAACTGTAGACAACAGCAATTGTTTCTTAAAATCATGAAAACAATGTTTTCTTTCAAGTAACATAGATTACATAGAGCAGCCCCCTACTCTATCTCTAATTTATTGCTGGTTTGTGTTAGTCCTTCAGGATTGAGCCATATATTAAGTAGACTTTAAATGCTATATATCACTGTCATTAGATCACTCTGGTTCTACGTAAACCTTTTATATACAAACCCATAACTGGAATTTGTTAGAGCTGCAAAGTACCGGGCAAAGCATAAATCCCCCTGACAGAAAATATGATGCAACCACAAGCTGGAAATGAGTCAGGATCCCGAAGGAAAATACCGGTGACTAAACCTCTCCAAAAGCACCGTCTGCATGGATCCAGTATGAATACCATGTGCACACAGCACGTGCAGATCCACAATGGGGAGCAAACACACTGGATTGACTATTTTTTGCTCGGCAAACAGAGCTGTGTACAGTTGCAGCTAATGCCATTTTGCTTGGAGGATTAAAAATGAGCTATCTGGCAATAAAGCCAGCTCTTCTCTAAATACTAATTATTAATCATTTTGTTTCCCCTTAAGGGAAGCAAAGTTGCTAATTAAAAAGATTTTCTTTTGTTTGCATGTTGTTGGCTTTTTTTTTTTTTTTAGAACATACAAGCTATCTACTGTTATTGCATTTGAAGGCACAGAACCATATAGGACCAAAGAGAGTTTTTATCAGTAGCATATTTAATAGCCTAACCCCTGGAGTGCCAGGAGGGGACCAACAATGTATTGCTTTTATTTCTGAAATAGACAGGTATAAGCAGTTTTTTATGATGTTGATAAGCTTGCAGATTGAGAATTTACAGCCAAATTGTCAATGACCACTTTTATATTTTTATAGGTGACATCGCTGTTATACAGGACACACATTACAAAAAATATCACTTTAAAGCAGCATTCTTATGTCTTATTTTTTTCAGATAAATTCATTTTTTTTCTCTTTTTCTTCAGAGTTGGACCCAGGGATGCATCAAAGCTAAACCACACTGACTCGATGAACCTCCCGCCCTTCCCCCCCCCCTCCACGGTTCCTAAAAATTGACCTTTCATTTTGCCTGTTTTCTTTTCCCTTTATAGAAATCAAAATGGCCCCCTGTTCAGCCTCACTCTCGCAGAGCAATAGACAAAAAATCAACATGGCTGCCAAGTTTATCCAATCAGAAACCAAGATGACCCAGTGATGTTTTGGTCATGTTCATTTTTTTCAAGTCGACACATTGAAAGTTAAATTAATTAGAACCCAGGAGGTGGGGGCTTAAACAGCTCATCAGTGTAATCGGCTTCATTAGAAAGATTCAATCAGCCTTAAAGTAACTGTCTTCCTTATTTTGTATCTTTGAAAATGAATGCATATCGCTGAATTCAAGTGTAACCCTCGCTGCCTGGCTCCTAGTTAGTTTACACCAGTGCACAATAAAAGAGGTGTATTTACTTGGTTGAATTTGAGATATTGGACCGAGCCCTCCTTTGGAGTAACATTTGTTGCATCCCAATTTTGTATGGGCCCTTATTGGGTTCCTAGCTAGTTCTGAGAAGGTACCAATTATATTCCATTTCTAATTGGGAACTGCCACTTCCTTACTGTGAGAATACTCATATAGGTCCACCTGTAGAGCTGATCCGCTGACACCAGAGAATCCTCTGCGTATGGCCTGCTGCGGCGTGTCTGTTTCTCCCTACGTGGTACCTGTGTGTCTCCGTTGGCAATATACAGGGCCGCCAACAAGGGGGGACTGCCGGTGTTGGCGTCCCGGGCCCCGTGAGTCAGGGGGCCTGGCCGCCCAGGCCCCCTGAGTGCCCGTTTAAAAAAAAAAAAAAACGCAGTGTGGCTGCACCCAGTGCCAGTTCTCTCTGATGGCAGCGCTGGAAGTCAACTGGGCTAAGCTTCCGGCGCGCTGGCGTGAGAGGGAGGCCCAGCGTGCACATGAGCAGCAGCGTGGGACAGGCAGGTGCCTGCAGCAGGGCCGGCAGCAACTGCTGTGACCTTATGCCGGGCCCCCTCAGTCACTGCCCCCCGCAGCACCTCCACCCCCCACAGCCACCGGCCACCCCCCCGCAGCACCGCCACCCCCCGTAGCACCGCCACAACCGCAATCACAGCCCCCCCATAGCACCGCCACCCGCAGTAGCACCGCCAGCCCCCGCAGCACCGCCACCCCCTGTAGCACCGCCAGCCCCACCACCGCAACACCCCCTGCAGCACCAACAGCCACGGACCCTCCCCCCTCGCAGCAACGCCAACCCCGTAGCACCACAAGCCCCCGCAGCACCGCTACCCCCCGTAGCACCACCAGTCCCCGCAGCACAGCCACCCCCCCGCAGCACCTCCAGCCCCCGCAGTCACTGCCCCCCGTCAGCACTGCCACAGCCACTGCCCCCCCTGTAGCACCGCCACCCCCTCTGTAGCACCACCACACCCAGCAGCCACCGGCCACCCCCCCGTAGCACTGCCGCAGCAACGGCCCTCCAGCAGCCACCAGCCCCCCCCCATAAATGCCCCCCCGCGCAACAATTGTCCCCCTGCAGCCACTGGCACACCGGCGCCCCCCCTGCAACAACCGGTGTGATCTGAGATAATTCCCAAGGTAAATCTGATTTTTATATGTATTGGGGCCTTGGGGGTGTATTTTATATATGTATTGGGAGGGTTGGGGTATTTTTTAAATGTATTCGGGGGGTTGGGGTATATTTTGTCATATGTATTGGGGGGGTCAGGTGTATTTTTATATGTATTGGGGTGGTGGGGGTATATTTTTATATGTATTGGGGTGGTTGGGGTATATTTTTATATGTATTGGTGGGGGTGTATTTTTATATGTATTGGGGGGTTAAGTAAAAGTTTTGTTTTTATAAACCAGGTGTCAGTCAGTTACTGTAAATTTAACCCACTAAACATGTCACTGTCCTTAGTTCCATTTTGTCCTAGTAGGGAGGGACTACTCTTTAAGAAAAAGGAAATGACCCAGGCACTTTAGTGTGTAAGGAAGCTGCTGACCATTATAACAGATGTGAGAAGACCACAAATAAGCCAAAAAGGAAACACCAATTTCCTTTCATCCCATTTCAGCTGCATGATTTATCTAGTTACGATGTTGCCTCTTTACTTAACCAATTCCATGCTGAAGAGGTTCTGGAATGGGTTTATAGAGAGGCCTCTCCAGAACTGACAGAGAAAAGCAAGTGTTAGTGCACCTCCTGCTTCATCAGATGCAACCTTTTTTAACAGGGGTTCTGGAACCTCCCCTTCTCGAGGAAGACTCCAGTGCTAATGATCGTATGCAATCAATAATAGATCAATAAATAGCAAAATATCCAGAGTTTGAAAAGCAGCACGGATCTACAGACACTGGTAGAAGGGGCCATATAAGACTAGACAATAATAGAAAGGGCCATACAAGACTTTAGCTGAAGGTTGCCTGAAATACATTTTGAGGTGTTCCAGGTAGGACTGCAATCCGAACAAAACTCACTCCCGTAGGCTAATAGAAGGAAAACTCAAGATAGCTGCCACTGCCAGGATCATCCAAGCACAGCACCAAAGTCTGTGAGTACCACAGTTTGAAAACTCCTGGCCTAACACATGTCTTTGTTCCCCCTACGAAAGTTCCAACATTTTTTAAAGAGATTCAAAGAAAAGATGTTAATGCGCAGATTCAAAAATGCATATTTCTCAATTTATATGACATATTTAACATATTTGCCATTGTTCGCCAAACTTTATCCTTGAAAAATGTACAAAGTTAGCATTGTTGCTCTAAAATATGCAAGTTTTATATCTTTCTGACTTATTTCACTAGCCACACATGTCCAGAAATTTGCCATATTCACGAACTTCTGCAAAAGTTGAACTTTTCTCTGGTATTTAGTTTGTCTCTTCTCACTCACTTCCTCTGATTGCATTGGTCTTGTAGGCCAGTCTACAAGCTACACATGCACATTTCATATTCCCTTCTCTAGTTTGTTGTGGGCATAATAGAAAAACATTCCCCCTCCCCCTTCCTGCTTCTCACTTATTTTAAACCTTTTCCAAACCTCATATATACTGTGGGAAAGAATAAGGTAATATCAGTTAATAGTATAACAATAATTTCAACCCTATTATGGACCCACAGGGCCATATTCACTAAGTGGATCTATGTCATAGGGCACCCTGCGGTGCTGTAAGACACCTCATGGCACATTGACCTGAAGAGACCATAAGGCGTGTTAGGACACCATAGACCCAATTCTCTAAGGTGTGATAGCGCAGATGATGTGCTATCAGACGAAAAGCCCCATTGAAGTAAATGGGACATTTCATGCGATAGCATGTAATCTGCACTATCACACTTTAGAGAGTAAGGGCCATAGTCTTTTATGGCTTAGCACCACTGAGTAAATATGGCTCACAATATCTAGAAGTATGGAAAGCCATCTGTAGCCCTACATACAGTATACAGAGCTTTCTCTCTCAGCCCTTTTTTAGAACTCTAAAGGAAAAGTCACCACTGAAACTTATTGTTTCTATATCAGTTATTTATAACGCATATTACCTCTATACTGTTGTTATGCTGTCAACTAAAAGTCACAGCTAAGTAATAAAAGCTAATCTTGGCTTATCATCTTAGTACAGTATAACCCTATGTTTTGTTTTTCACCTCCCCTGTCATACAGTACAAGTCAAGACAGAAACAGAGAGAATGAATCTCCTAGAAAATGACTAATCCTTTACTGTAATTCACAGTTTGCACTTGATATTCCTGTCTCTCTACATTTCTCTAGCCCCTTACTATGCACCGGGAAGGGATATGTAATGCTGCTGGTATACGCGGTGAACCATGAACTTCTAAAGAAATATATTGCTGACGTTATGAAATTCCCACAAATTGGTAATTCCCCATGTTTAAAGATTATAGGGGGTCCATGTTAAAATGCACAAGAAGCAAAAGGTGACACACAGTGTGCTCGTTTCCATGTCATTACCCAGAATCCCTGGCTGCAGTGGAAGCACGGTTGCTAAGCAATAATGGGGAAAGGCAGGGTTTGCAGACCTGTCCGAGGCATACAAATGCACCTCAAGTGGTATTTTTATTTACTGTAATTTCCTATGTAAACAAACGGTCTCATGAGTTTGACAGGCCTACCTTTTTTGAGAAACGTGTGGTCGCTGATTCAAAATAAAAGGTTTTGTATGCATCCATTTCTTGGTAATGTTGCTAGAAACATATAAAGAAGCGATATTGCCAACCCCGATTCTTTGCTCTTGTCCTAGTACCCTAACTCTAATTTCATGTATTCATAATAGTTGTGTATCTATGTGGATAATAGGCACCTTCAAAACCAGAATTGGACACCAGTCTCATGATCTGGGTTGGAAATACTGTAGGAGTTACTAATTTGACCTTACTTACTATCACTTAGTGTACGAGGACTGAGTAAAGTCAGGAAAGACCCGTCATTGGGTGAGAAGAAAGCAGAAGAATCGGTGACAGGAACTCTTTGGTAAATTGTCTTACTCAATTTTGTGTTGGTGACAACAAAAACTTAATGGGAGTTTCAGTTTGTGAAGTTAAAATATTTCACTACAATTACTTGTTTGGTTTCATAACCTCAAAATCTCACTTTCTGGTGTCCACGGACCTTGACAGCTCCAGGGAACATGGAAGGAGCTGGTTTTATAAGCAAGACTAAAAGCAAAGATGGAGGAGGTTATGTATTAAACTATGATAGTGCCAAATAGGGCTCTATCTCATAGAAACTCCCACTTAAGTCAATTATTTTACACTATATTACTATAAAATTAAGTTATTAAACAATTGGAGGCATGTCAAATATGAAAAAGAAAAGTAGCAGTGATTTAAAAATATATATATATATATACTGTATACACAGTATATAAACATATGCATATATTAATATTTTCTGGACCAGCTAAGTGGCCTTGCACTTTTAACTCCGTCGCTGCCCTAGGGACCTGCAAAGCATCGCCAGTTGTTGCAAAGTAATGCGTTATTGTTTCCTTCTAGCAGCGAAGGGGTTAAATCGTAAGGCAAACCAATTAGGAATCACGTAGAAAGAGCAAAGGCTATGTGGGGATTAGGGATAATGTACTGGTCACACAGGATGAGCTTTAGTAGTAATACATCTCTCATAAATCTTGTCCAAATCAATCTGATAACTTCTGTTCACTATACATTAGCAGGCCATCAAGTTACCATTAGAAGTAGCTGTACAGTTAAATGCATCCAGCTCCATAGGTTCATATCATCATCCTGGGAGAGCATTAAGAAGCTTTTCTGCATCACCAGAATCCTTAAAAGGGACCTAAACTGTATTCCTAAACGAGCCTTGACCCCTCACATAGGTCCTGGTTGAGCTTAAAAACCAGCATTAATCAAACAGGGGCTCAATTTGTAGATCAATACAAGCCAATTAGACTGCTCCCTGATGGGGCCATACCCTAGGGCCTGCAAGATGACCTTTGACCCGTGTTTTTTATGGTATGTGTGCACAGATGCTTCATAAATGATAGTAACTCACCTTATTTCATTAAGAGCACTGGCAGACGTATCATAAAGACAACATTGTTTCACTCCGGAGTGAATTATGACTTTAAATTTCTAACCAATGTAAGGCGTATAATGAAGACAGAGAAATCTAATGTACCCAATATGCATTTGAACATATAGGTTCCTCTGAAAGCAGCAATGCCCGCCCCTTCCACCCAAATAATATATTATTTATTTACCTAACTGTAGCCCTTTTTCTGAACCCTCCCAAAGGAACTACTGGTCACTGTACAACACCTGCGGCTCCAGGAGATCTGAGCCTCCGCTAGCTGGGAGCCTGGGGTAACACTTATCCACTTACTTAGCGCAGCGCCTCCACTTACCCAGGATCCCCGTGATGTGAGATTCCCCTAGCACACGTGATGCAACCAACTTTACTGTAATAATGATAATGCACGGCAACCTTATCACTCTATAATGCAACGTACACACATACTCTAACGGTATAACCTTAGTGGCTCGCCCACTCATCAGGAGCAACGTCTCCGTCCCCTCACTGCGTGCCCCACACACAGTGTCCATGTATAGTACTATTGGTATAGGCTCAGTTCTTTAACCACTCGCTCAGTGTTCCTAAAGAGTTTAGCCTAAGGCGGGATCAGCGCCTGATGACCGGTGTTTGTGCACTTGATATTATAGTACCTTCCGGTCACGGCGGTGACTGGTACCTCTTCGCAAAGGGTCAGATGAATCAGCGGTCTGCCTCCTGGGTCTCAATGTCCAGCCGTCTGGTCCCAAACGACTCGCCAGCAGAACCTGCTCCACACGCTTGTCCCTTTGTCCCTAGCTGTCTACACAGTAAGGGTGATGCTCGCTACCACTATGGGCGTCCCTGCCGCACAGCAACCTTGGTGACTTCAGGGAACACTCCTAGGGGCCTACGGGGTAGCCTGTCCTATGCAGGTGGGTCACTGACCCCCTGCACCCACACTACCTCTCCCTTCACCTCCCGGATCCCCTCTGACTAACTCAACCTAACACCTGCAGCAAACACACTGCACTCACACCATACCTGCAGCAACCCACTGCAACCAACCTGGCACCTGCAGCAAACACACTGCACTCAACCGGGTATCTGCAGCTATACTGCACTCAACTGGGTACCTGCAACAACCGTGCTGCACACACACACTGTGCCTACTTGTCAGCGCTCACAGCACTGCCAGCCGTGACACTGTGACTGCACACTAACACCTAAGGGCAGGGTCCCTAACCTAGGGGCCGTCCCTCAGTACCTACCCACTACCCTGGTGGGGATTGGGGCCTGCCTGGGATCTGGTGAACTACCTTACCTGGTGTAGGAGCCACTTGCTCCCTACACCCTTCCTTCCCCTTCCTGCTCCCAGCTGCAACTGCCGTGCTCCGAAGCCCACAAAATGTATCTATTCCCCTGTCTGGGAATCCTGGGCCCTCATTGGCCACTATGAGGCACCTGGTGCCTGCCTCCCTATGCCTCATGGGACTTGCAGTCCCGTGGAGGCCTCTGTACCATTGGGGCTGCCTGCGCGCTTGCCCTGCGCATGCGCGAGTCCCTGATGGCCGCCGCAACTCCCTGACTGTTCCCGCGCATGCGCGATCACTCGCACGCTCGCGCAACCTGTCAGGCGCCCCCCGCTAGCCGGGTACGCCGCCGGGACTCCAGGGACTCGGATCGCTTCCAGCCCGGGCCCCCACCCTCGCTAACAGCCGGCGGGTCCGTCGCTGGCTCCGGCAGCACCCGCGACCGCTCGGCAATCGCGGAGGGGGGTCCCTGGGGGCAAAATAAGACCGGGGCTACATAACCTAAACTGGGGTGTCGATTTGAAGCTAATTAGTGGACCTCTGCTCCCCCCTCAACACCCAGTTGCTGGTAAAATAGATCTAGCT
Source organism: Ascaphus truei (assembly GCF_040206685.1). Taxonomy (NCBI): domain Eukaryota; kingdom Metazoa; phylum Chordata; class Amphibia; order Anura; family Ascaphidae; genus Ascaphus; species Ascaphus truei. The sequence continues at coordinate 56,800,107 of NC_134489.1, read as the reverse complement.
TTTTAAGTTTCTGTAAACAGAAGTACAAACATGGCCTCTTGGTCACCAACAACAAATCGCAACGTCAACTCCCAATAACGTTGGAACTTTCTGGAGCCACTGGAGCGCGTCTATATTGTGTGTCAAACCAGGGAAGTATTTTTGTCCAGTTTCAGTATGTCTTGACTGGGGAGGGGGGGAGTGGGTCATGGGATTATAGATCAGCTCCAGGGGACCCATTCAAAGAAAATATCGCTCAGGCAGGACCGCTGCTTTAAAATGCTCAATCAGATCTCATTGATTTAGAGAGTTTTAGTGATTTTTAGTACCAGCAGTTATTGTTATCTGTATTTTCCATTAAAATGCAATTTCTTTGTTCCCGAACCCCCACGTCCAGGGCCGTCGAGAGATTTCCTGGGGCCCAGGACTGGAGTTTTGTCCAGGGTCCCCCCCCCATGTCGTCGCCATGCACTCCCCCTCAAAGACCCCCGGGTTTGTGCCGTGCCCCCCCCTTTGTGTTTCTCTCCCCCCCTCTGTCTCTCAGTCTTACCCGATCTCTTCCTCACTCACTCGCCCCCTCCCTCTCTTACACTCCCTCTCTCCTCTCACTCTCTCCCCCTTCGCTATCACTCAATTACTCCTCTAACTCAATCCCCCCATACTCACACTCATTACCTCCTCCTCCCCTGGCCACACACACAATTCCATACCAATACCATACAACCCCAATACACAATAATGACTCCCCCATACACACACAATACCCCCTCCCAATACAAAACAACACTACCCCCTCAAATACAGAAACCACTAAACCCCCCAAATACAAACACCACTACCCTCCCAGATACAAACAACACCACACCCTCCCAGAGACAAACACCATGACCCTCCCCAATACAATTGCCACCACCAGCCCCCCAAATACAATTGCTGCTGCTGCCACCACCGCGTTCCCAAATACAATTGCCACCCCAAAATACAATTGCTGCCTCCAGCATCGCCCCGCTTCCCAATACAATTGCCACCAACCAAATACAATTGCTGCCACCCCCCCAAATACAATTACCACCACCACAAATTTAATTGCCACTTACCTCTGGTTGCAGCCGCCGCTGGGCCCTGACTCCCGGCTCTCCCCAGCTGCCACCTGCCTCTAACAACGCCGTCCTCTCTCTCCAGCCGGTGCGCACCGGAAGCTGGGTGCCCCCGTAAGTCAGGCCAAGCTTCCGGCTCTCACTGATTGGAGCGAGAGGGCGGCGTGGGAAGAGGCAGGCAGCAGCTGGGGAGAACCGGGAGTCGGGGCCCAGCAGTGGCAACCAGAGGCCCGGCAGCTGGACGCAGAAGCTTAGCCGGACACTTCCATCGCTGGTCAGCTGGGCCCTCACAGCCTCCGGGCCCAGGACTCTTGTTCCAGGTCTCCCTCCCCTGTCGGCGGTCCTGCCCACCTCTCACTGACATTTGTCCTTGGAGGTGGTTTGTAAATGAAATAAAATTAATCGGGACATGCTGAACTTCATGTTTAAAAGGATTGTCATATTTAGTTCCCATATATATATTAACAATTCACCAATTAAAGCAGCAAAACATGTCAAATGTATAAAAAAAAAAATTTAATAAATGAGTTATGTAGTATCACATAACACTTACTGCATTTTTTTGCAAATATTATTCAACTCAATGCAATTTTTTAATGAATTTTAAAGCATCCTTTGAGTTCTATAGCAGGTTTTAGCCCACCTCCCAAGCTGTGCCAGATCTTTGTAACACTTTGCTGTTTGGGATAATTTGTTGCCAATATTCCCAGCAGTTTGAGCTGCAAACTGTAACAATAGATAATGTTACCATAGTAACAAGGATACATGGTAGCTGCTAGCTAGAGTACATTGGCTGGAGCAGCCATTATGTTAGTTATACAATCAGGATTTTTTACAGATTTATAACAGGAGCACCAAGCAATTACCAGCTTCGATAAGAATGTAGAATACTGTATGTTTTACATATACAGACAGCTAAGAAAAAAAGGGGAATGTAGTATTGCTGCTTTAAAGCAGCAATACAGGTGTCATTTAAAAAAAATGTTATTACAAGATTGAAGCAGGATGTCTCCAGAGTTGAACTGGGTTCATTTCCGCTCTCGGGACCCCTTCTTCCAGAGACACTTAACTCCGTAGCAATGCTGGTATCTATGCAGCCAGGGAACTGTGTGCCAAACGTAATGGCAGCGTTTAAATATCCCATGTCACGCGGACCAATAGGAATCCATGACTTCATTCGGTGTGGCTTCCTATTGGCCTATGTGATCAGGACATTTAAACTCCACAGAGATACCGGCACCACAACGGAGGTAAGTGTCTCTGGAAGCAGGAGGCCCCAGGAGCTGAAATTAACACAATACATGAAACCTGTATTGCTACTTTAAGTCTTTCAGTGTCAGAGGGTCATGCCACATCTGTGGCCATGGACCCTTTGGCACTTCCGGATCACGTGACCGCTCTTCAGAGTGATCAAGTGGCCATTTATGGGTTCCATTCAGTGTGGAATGCGGTCAGTGCTTCATTGGAGCGCCAATCGTTTACAGTCCTTAAAAATGAGCCAAGAATAATGACGTACGGTGTTGAGTTAAAAGAGGTAGGATAGGCCTGCAATATATTGTTAGAAGAGGTAGGATAGGCCTGCAATATATTGTTAGAAGAGGTAGGATAGGCCTGCAGTATATTGTGTTAGAAGAGGTAGGATAGTCCTGCAATGTATTGTGTTAGAAGAGGTAGGCTAGGCCTGCAGTGTATTGTGTTAGAAGAGGTAAGGATAGGCCTGCAATGTATTGCGATAGAAGAGGTAGGATAGGCCTGCAATGTATTGCGTTAGAAGAGGTAGGATAGGCCTGCAGTGTATTGCGTTAGAAGAGGTAGGATAGGCCTGCAGTGTATTGTGTTAGAAGAGGTAGGATAGGCCTGCAGTGTATTGTGTTAGAAGAGGTAGGATAGGCCTGCAATGTATTGTGTTAGAAGAGGTAGGATAGGCCTGCAATGTATTGTTAGAAGAGGTAGGATAGGCCTGCAATGTATTGTGTTAGAAGAGGTAGGATAGTCCTGCAATGTATTGTTAGAAGAGGTAGGATAGGCCTGCAATGTATTGTGTTAGAAGAGGTAGGATAGGCCTGCAGTGTATTGTGTTAGAAGAGGTAGGATAGGCCTACAATGTATTGTGTTAGAAGAGGTAGGATAGTCCTGCAATGTATTGTTAGAAGAGGTAGGATAGGCCTGCAATGTATTGTTAGAAGAGGTAGGATAGGCCTGCAATGTATTGTGTTAGAAGAGGTAGGATAGGCCTGCAATGTATTGTTAGAAGAGGTAGGATAGTCCTGCAATGTATTGTGTTAGAAGAGGTAGGATAGGCCTGCAATGTATTGCGATAGAAGAGGTAGGATAATCCTGCAATGTATTGTGTTAGAAGAGGTAGGATAGGCCTGCAATGTATTGCGTTAGAAGAGGTAGGATAGGCCTGCAGTGTATTGCGTTAGGAGAGGTAGGATAGGCCTGCAGTGCATTGTGTTAGAAGAGGTAGGATAGGCCTACAATGTATTGTGTTAGAAGAGGTAGGATAGTCCTGCAATGTATTGTTAGAAGAGGTAGGATAGTCCTGCAATGTATTGTGTTAGAAGAGGTAGGATAGTCCTGCAATGTATTGTTAGAAGAGGTAGGATAGTCCTGCAATGTATTGTTAGAAGAGGTAGGATAGGCCTGCAATGTATTGTTAGAAGAGGTAGGATAGGCCTGCAATGTATTGTTAGAAGAGGTAGGATAGGCCTGCAATGTATTGTTAGAAGAGGTAGGATAGGCCTGCAATGTATTGTGTTAGAAGAGGAAAGATAGGCCTGCAATGTATTGTTAGAAGAGGTAGGATAGGCCTACAGTGTATTGTGTTAGAAGAGATAGGATTCGGTTTGCCAGGTGGTGCGCAAGAATCGTTGGTGGGGAAGAATGTTCGTTATAAATGACCTGACTGTTACGTAATTTTTTCTAAATTTCACTCCATGTATTCACCAATTTGCACCAATTTATATTTTGTGTCGTAAAAATCCGGGGAGGAGTCTTGGGAGGGGGTGCCCTTCCGAGGATTTTTTTTAGGAAATAGAATATGAAATAGTGCAAATTGATGCAAATTGGTGCATGCTTTGAGTGAAATTTAGAACAAATGACGTAATGGTCAGATCATTTATAAATAACTTACCTGCAGTCATACAGGTCCATGTCGAGCAATACTAATCTTAATGCTCCTCCCACAAATTCCAAGATTGTTGCACCGCTCCTCATCCTCTCTCTCCCCTTATCCTCTCACCCTCCCACCTCCTCCTCCTCATCCTCTCTCACCCCCTCCCTTCATCCTCTTTCACCACCCCTCCCTTCATCCTCTCTCACCCTCTCCCTTCATCCTCTCTCAACCCCTCTCCCGTCATCCTCTCTCAACCCCCCTCCCTTCATCCTCTCACCCCCCTCCCTTCATCCTCTCACCCCCCTCCCTTCATCCTCTCACCCCCCTCCCTTCATCCTCTCACACCCCTCCCTTCATTCTCTCTCACACCCCCCATCATCCTCTCACCCCCCTCCGTTCAGCCTCTCTCACCCCTCCTTTCATCCGCTCTCACCCGCCTCCTTTCATCCTCTCTCTCCCCTCCCTTCATCCTCTCACCCACCCCTGCATCCTCTCTCACCCACCCCTGCATCCTCTCTCATCCCTTCCCTTCATCCTCTCTCACCCACCCCTTCATCCTCTCTCATCCCTTCCCTTCATCCTCTCTCATTTCATCCTCTCACCCCCCTCGCTCCACCCCCTCTCAACCTCCTCCCTTCATCCTCTCACCCCCCCTCCCTGTCATTATCACCCCCACAGGACAACCAGAGAAAACACACACACACACACAAAACAGTACAAGTACAAATACACACACAAAATCCTGCTCCCCATGCGATTGGTTACTAAGTCCAATATTATTTCTCATTTTTTACCGGACAGAGTAATCAAATACTGGGCTGTCCGATTTAATATCGGACACCTGGCAACCCTAGGTAAGATAGGCCTGCAATGTATTGTATTAGAAGAGGTAGGATAGTCCTGCAATGTATTGTATTAGAAGAGGTAGGATAGTCCTGCAGTGTATTGTGTTAGAAGAGGTAGGATAGACCTGCAATGTATTGCGTTAGAAGAGGTAGCATAGTCCTGCAATGTATTGTATTAGAAGAGGTAGGATAGGCCTGCAGTGTATTGTATTGTGTTAGAAGAGATAGGATAGACCTGTAATGTATTATATTGTGTTAGAAGAGGTAGGATAGGCCTGCAGTGTATTGCGTTAGAAGAGGTAGGATAGGCCTGCAATGTATTGTGTTAGAAGAGGTAGGATAGGCCTGCAATGTATTGTGTTAGAAGAGGTAGGATAGGCCTGCAGTGTATTGTGTTAGAAGAGGTAGGATAGGCCTGCAATGTATTGTGTTAGAAGAGGTAGGATAGGCCTGCAATGTATTGTGTTAGAAGAGGTAGGATAGGCCTGCAATGTATTGTGTTAGAAGAGGTAGGATAAGCCTGCAATGTATTGTGTTAGAAGAGGTAGGATAGGCCTGCAGTGTATTGCGTTAGAAGAGGTAGGATAGGCCTGCAATGTATTGTGTTAGAAGAGGTAGGATAGGCCTGCAGTGTATTGTGTTAGAAGAGGTATAATAGGCCTGCAGTGTATTGTGTTAGAAGAGGTAGGATAGACCTGCAATGTATTGTGTTAGAAGAGGTAGGATAGGCCTGCAATGTATTGTGTTAGAAGAGGTAGGATAGGCCTGCAGTGTATTGTGTTAGAAGAGGTAGGATAGGCCTGCAGTGTATTGTGTTAGAAGAGGTAGGATAGGCCTGCAGTGTATTGTGTTAGAAGAGGTAGGATAGGCCTGCAGTGTATTGTGTTGTGTTAGAAGAGGTAGGATAGGCCTGCAGTGTATTGTGTTAGAAGAGTTAAGATAGGCCTGCAATGTATTGTGTTAGAAAAGGTAGGATAGGCCTGCAATGTATTGTGTTAGAAGAGGTAGGATAGTCCTGCAGTGTATTGTGTTAGAAGAGGTAGGATAGGCCTGCAGTGTATTGTGTTAGAAGAGGTAGGATAGTCCTGCAGTGTATTGTGTTAGAAGAGGTAGGATAGGCCTGCAGTGTATTGTGTTAGAAGAGGTAGGATAGGCCTGCAGTGTATTGTGTTAGAAGAGGTAGGATAGACCTGCAATGTATTGTGTTAGAAGAGGTAGGATAGGCCTGCAGTGTTACATAGTTACATAGTAGATGATGTTGAAAAAAGACGTAGGTCCATCAAGTTCAACCTATGCTAAATTTAGACAACAGATACTTTATCCTATATCTATACTTACATATTGATCCAGAGGAAGGCAGTGTATTGTGTTAGAAGAGGTAGAATAGGCCTGCAGTGTATTGTGCTAGATGATTCACAATAACATTCAAAATGTCAAAATGTCAAAATTCTCAGTCCATAAAATTGGGATTGGATCAGTTGTTTATTGGTGAGAGCAGAGAGCTAAGCACCTATTTACTAAGCGGTGCAATGCAATTAAAGTGAATGGGCTGTAAGGTGTCTTCAAGCACTGGAATATGGCCCTATATCTGCTGCACCCTTAACTGTTGGATGGCCCATTGCAGTAGAGGGGTTAACTTAATACTTTGTTTGGTTTTAGATAGAATACAGTATTCAATGGCTGAAAAGGACAGAGAAGAGGACGATAAGTGGCAGGATAAGGGAACGAAAAGCAGTGATTATTAGCACCAGATGGTAGATATGAATTATTTACCACTTCCATACAAGACTAAAAAAACACACGCACTTTAACTGCACCGACAAAACAAGCCCAATAAAGACCTGCAAGCATACGGAAATAAAACCGAACCGTTTAAGGGCTGGCAATAAATGTTCTGTAGTCTTTGTAATTTTCCCTGCCAAAATTACAATTGTTTCAGCCTCAGTAAATTACAGCTAAAAACTAAGAGGAGCATAAAAAAGAGATTACCCACACAAATAACCCTAAAGGCAGTGAAATGTTAAATTTGTTTGAAAACAAAGCGTCTGTTTCAAATTGTTAATTACAATACTGCCACAATTTTGTATATACACTATCCATGCGTACACGGATATACTTATGTGTGTGTTTAATGCAATAGGAATGGTGAAACATTTGATTTCTCTATTAAACTGATGCTAAGAGAGGCATATTCATCATTCATCTTTTAGTTTCATTTTATCTATGTACTTAGCACCATTTTGCCTGTTTCATGCCAATGAGTGAATGGGGGAGTTTCAATAGGAGGAGTTTGAGAAGAGTTTCAAGATGCACATGTTATAATTAGATGCGTCAAAATCTGCTTCTAGTCCATAATGTTACCTTCCTGAATTCCATGTGACAAAATACACCATGTCAGTGGGGACCTACACCTCTCAGGGAAGCCATCTGTATGAAACAGTAGAAAGTTGGGTGAGACCAATGCAAAAATAATAGCCTTCGAGATGCTCATATACCACAATATATTATTGTGTGTTTGTTATATATGGGTCACACCCATTTTCATTTTAATCCCTACCTTGGGTTTTTGGTCTATAAATGGGACGTTTCCAAATATACAGATACAGGCATACCCCGGTTTAAGGACACTCACTTTAAGTACACTCACGAGTAAGGACATATTGCCCAATAGGCAAACGGCAGCTCACGCATGCGCCTGTCAGCACGTCCTGAACAGCAATACCGGTTCCCTACCTGTACAGAAGCTATGCGCAAGCGGGGAGACTATAGAGCCTGTTACAAATGCGTTATTTACATCAGTTATGCACGTATATGACGATTGCTGTACAGTACATGCATCGATAAGTGGAAAAAAGGTAGAGTTTCACTTTAAGTACATTTTCGCTTTACATACATGCTTCGGTCCCATTGCGTACGTTAAGGCGGGGTATGCCTGTATATATGTTACGCTATGGGGTTGCGCTCTCGCCTTTTTTCTTTTCTCCGGCGTCGGCTTCGGTGTCAAGACGCCATGTTGCCATAGTAACGTGACGTCACATGACCTCATGGCGTCTTTTGACGCTGCGTTGCCATGGCGACGCGTGTGAGAAGCCGCCGGAGCCAAGGTAAGTTAGGTTTACAGAGGCCCTGCAGCTCCCCCGGCACTTAATTTAAGTGCCTTTGTGAAGTGCGCGGGGCCTCTGTAAACCCCGCGCCTCCCCGCACAGTCTCGCGCCCCCCTGGGGTTCGCGCCCCGCAGTTTGCGCACCGCTGTACTAGGGTATATAACAACTTGAAACAAAAAAATCTGAGCAATATAGATGATCTAAGCCTAAAGGTCATTAAGACACGTACAGCAGGGCCCCGCTTCTAGGCGCCCCGCTTTTTGGCGATCCGCCGATACGGAACTTGGATCCTCAGTCGCGCATGCGCAGAACGGGCGGTTGCGCCCGGAGCGCATACGCAGACCATAGGTTGTGCATGCGCAGAACGGCAAAAATGCCGATTTGCGCATGCAAAATAACTGAAAATTGCCGGATCTGCTTTCCGGCGATTTTCACTATACGGCGGGCCCCTGGAACGGAACCCGCCGTATACCCGGGGCCCTCCTGTATGTGATATTCCACTTTTTATTACAAGATACAATGTGGCACATAAAGAAATTATCAATGTTTTGCTCAAACATTGTAATATATAAAAACGTGACCCTGTACTAGGAGCGAATATACCGGGAAAAAACCCAAAGTAGTGTTTAAAAGAGGTAATCATTTTAAAATACAGTATATATTGGCTCCTAGTCTTTAAAAAAATAAAATTTATTCAGACTTAATGACAACCGAGTTATCAACATGAAAAGGTCGCCATCAATGTTACCACTGCAAAATATACACACACATTACATCCTCTCAGCACTTTATTTCAAAGGTTACTGACTTGGAATATAAGAAAAACAAATGTATTAACTGTAACACAACATTTGTAGTGTACATAATGCAATGTACATGTGAGCTATAACACATAGGAAAAACGCAAAGTTAGAATGTTTGTACATTGCAGAAATACTTCTAAATGTGTAACTCCTGTGTTCTATCACTTTAAGGAAATATATCATTGTGATCCCAAAGCAAAGGTCTTCACCCGATGGGGATCGAAATAGCAGTAACTGAAAAAAGATCACGGTATAGAGATCTTTTGTTACAAAGGGACAAGTTTAGGATGTTGAAGTTGAAACTGAGATTTCCCCTGGGCTTCAATGAATTGTTTGATATAACGCCCTTTTTAAAATAAGGTTTGTAATATTATATATATATATATTTTTTTTTAAACAACAAGGTTTCCCTTTTTATGCTTTTATTATGATTATATATTAAGATTCTGTTTTAATTATTGTAAATCTCAGTGGAATTTAGTTGTCAACTAGTAATATATTACACATTAAAGCACTTTATAGTTAACATTTGAATTACTAATTACATTTAAGATGTCTCGTTATATTAATTGATATTATTATGTCATTTTACAATATATTAACCACTATACTAATAAGTTATAATTAAAAATTAATTAATTATATCTGAATAGCTCTTTTTCACATAAATCTATTTTTTCATGGGTATGGTTTCTATATATCATTTGTTTTAATCAATTATAGTTTAGTTGTTTTAAATTAATTTGTTTTCTATGTAGAGCATTGTAGTTACAATTAGCATCCACTGGTATACTATGTGTATTTTATTGATTATCAAAAAACCTAGTAAATAAGGAACACTTTGAAATGACACTGTCACTGTAAACGCTGATGAAGTACGTCTAGTACGAAACGCGTCAGTCACACATTTTTTACGATTGTCACGTGATAATGCCAGAGGTTACTGAAGATCCATACACACGGTCCTCATACATAGCAAGATTTCAGCGCTCACTACTGTATGTGATTTGAGAATAGGAGGATTTCCCTAAACAACTGTCGATGCTCATTAATATTTACTAGTTGGACAAATGCGACTTATTACTGTTATAAATTACATTGTACTTACCTTTGGTGCTCCTCTGGGAGCTTTTTTTCCTTATAAACATATATATATATATATATCAGCGAGCATTAGCTTATAAGGGTTCCATGTAAAAATGGATTTTGGGTAAAAAGTGACACAGTGTGCTCATTTGCATGTCATTTCGAGAATCCCTTGCTGCAGTGGAAGCACTGTTTGCTAGGTGAAATGGTGAAAGGAAGGGTTGCAGACCTAAGGCTTGTAATATAGCGCGCGGGCGCACGCATGACGTTGCGCATGCATGTGGTGCGGGCGTTTCGTTTATAGAGGGTAAGCGGTGACGCGCGCAGCTAGGGGGCATGGCTATGATGTTACAGCGCTAGGCCACGCTGTGATTGGTTTATAGCGTCACGTGGGACGGTGACAGTGCGAAAATACAATTCTCTGGTATTTTCTCTGGTCTGCCGTGCCACCGCTCACGGCCGTGCGCGCACAAGCGCCTCGACCGTATCAACGTCAGCCTCTCACAGTCAATTGTAATTGATGCATGCGCGCACGGTAGCGCAACACCGCGCTCTATATTACAGGTCTAAGACATGTGAATGCTCAGAAGATATATATATATATATATATATATATGTGTGTTTGTATATGTAGCACATGTACCCCCACCCTCTGGAAGATACTGTTGCAGCTACAGGCGTCAGTGGTGCGCATACCTGTGAGGGCCCAGGAGAGCTGAGGTGTCTGCGTTGTAGTGGAGACCAGGACAGGCTTTTGGTGTCACCCAATGTTCTTTATCTGGTGATCAGCGCCTCCAGCTTCAGTGGACTCCAGGGTTTCTGGAGGTAGTCCCCATCGAAGCAATAATATACATCCCTGCCCAACAGACTGGAACTCAGGCAGGAGTATGTAGAATTGAAAGGATTTATTAAGCAGTCACTGCAGATGGTACAATACAGCGTATGCAGGATCACAGAGGATTCCAGGCCTCTGGATGGTGCAGGCTCTTATGTAATGTAAGGCCTATGATTTTACGGTAGCCAGTCGGCCATGAGTGCCTGACCGGCCTCTCTCTCCCAGCAGGGAGGAGACGGCCCACACACCTCCACTCTCTTGGAAGGGTGGGAGGCAACTCACTAAATTTGGCACTACCTCCCTGAGGAACCAGAAGGGGAGGGCTCGAGGTCTGTACCCCGATAGGCTACACACAGACCACGAGTCACCCCTACTGTCACTCAGAGAGGAGCATCAGGGGGATTACTTACCCACAGAATAGCCTGTCACAGCCTAGACTGCTAGGGACTTATGTCACAGGGGGGAAAGAGAGGCAGAGTGGACTAACAATGTTGCATATACATACACACATACACACAAACGTGTACAGTATGTGACAGAGAAAAAAACAGTGATTTCTAAGGTGAACTATAGCATTTTCTATTGCCTTGTCTGCCTTTCTTTACCTATCCCATTACATTTTCATGCAATTTAATGCACTTTGGAGACTTAAGACTAATTTGCTAATGCTCTATTATGTATTAAGGGGAGTTTTCGCCCTTTCTTTTGTGATGTCAAATGCAGTTTAGCTTTTGCTCCTTTGCACTGTGGAATCCATTCAATACATGGAATTCCTCATGCAACACATTCTAATTAGTGATGAATCACTGGGAGTGAAAAGAAAGCATGTTTTATTGACTAGAACGTTAGCTACACAAAGGAATGCTGTCAAATAGCTTAGTACACAGATACTTTATCACAGACCTTGTCTTTCAATGTATGTTCAGGAGATGTTCAAAATCTACCTTTATCATTAGATGAACTGTAAGTATTTTTGTTCCTTAAGGAAAATATCAATGTTTAAATGTAATTGCAAATAAGTTTCATGTTACCCTAAGATGACAGAGTAGCTGACACTGCCTCTGAACTGATTAAACCAACAGTAGGTCATATCCCAATGTCAAATGACCTTGAGCAAGTATGTATGTGTAATAGGTTATGTCATTCTGCCTTTCTTTCACCACCCTGTTATGTAAGTCCTGCTAGCTGCAGGCTGTAAGGGGTTAATTGTGTGGGTTTGTCACCCCACCCATGCTCCTCTATGATGGACAGGAGTAAGGTGGGGACTCATGGCCTGTGTAAGCCTATCAGGGATAGCTATAGACCATGAGCCCTCCCCTTCTATCCTAATTAGAGGACTACCAAATTTAGAGTCAGTCCTGTTCCTGCTCTGGATGAGAGAGGAAGCAGTAGAGATATCAGACTCTCCCATGTCGGGATGAGCGTGCTCACCCCCAGTCTTTGGACTGAGGGAACATCTGATTCAGCCACAGATGCCAGGGGCAAAGCACCATCGAGAGGTAAGAAGCCTCTGAGACCTTGCATTGCGGTAAGAAGATCTGCAATGGATGTCCCCAATAAAGATCCTGTTCACAATATACCTCTGTCTGAGTATCAGTCCTTGGGCAGAGAAAGAGTGCAATAGTGGGGGCTGACCTCCGAACACCCTGAAGCCCACTACTGCTGGAGGCGTTAAGCACCATGAGAAGAGCTCAGAGAAGAACATAAGCCTTTCCTAATCTCAATTACATCGCAGATCCACTCAGCTCTCCTGACCCTAACAGGTATTGGCACCACACACTAGGAAGCATAGGCTGTGTATCTCCCAGGTGGGGGAAACAGTGCTACATATGTATGTATGTATGTCTTTATTTATTTATATAGCGCCATAAATGTACATCGCGCTTCACAGTAGTAATATATATATCTAACCAATAAAGAATATCACTCGTGGGCACATTCACATGTCTTAGACAGGTCTGCAACCCTGCCTTTCACCATTATCATCTAGCATACAGTGCTTCCACTGCAGCAAGGGATTCTGGGAAATGTATTTATTTATAAAAAATATTTTACCGGGAAGTAATACATTGAGAAGTAACTCTCATTTTCAAGTATGTCCCAGGCACAGAGATATACAAAATACATGACTACATTAAAAGAACAGGGTTGTACAGTCGATTCACAGACATTTCATAGACAGATAGAGTTGGAAAATCGGGTACAGGGGAAAAAGGGCTTGTGAGTTTCAGATTAAAATAGAGCAGCTTTAACATCACCAAACATCAGCGAACGGCAGCAAAAGGCTCACACCCTCTGGCTGCCCTTCGCTGGTCCTGTGCAGAGGGGAGCAGCTCTTGGGGGCCCCATCAGGCTGTCCGCCTGTGGGGCAACGCCGGACGGGTTAATGACATGCAAATGGGAACACTGTGTCACCTTTTGCCTGAAATCCATTTGGACATGGAATCCTTATAAGCAAGTGCTCTGCTGTTCAAACTGCTTTTAAGCACAGCATGGATTAGATGCAAAGCCAGTCAAACCACTCACAGACAGCTGTTTCAACCTTGTGGGTCTCATCAGTGTGAGGTTGGTTGGTTGTACTGGCTTTGCAATTTTTGAGCTGGGTAGGTTTATATCAGCACAATCCATATATATATATATATATATATATATATATATATATATATATATATATATATATATATATATATATATATATATATATATATATATAAAGAGAGAGAGAGCGCACGCCCCATAGCATAACACTGTATGTTAATTGTAAAAAAGGGGGAAGGAGGGTGGGGGGGATTGGAAACGCACTCACAAGATTAAAATATATACTGTAAAAGGCAGTTTGTGAATTCATATCACCACCATCCGGTTCTGTATACAGGATAACGTCTCTGTGGACTCCTCCAGGACTGCCAAACGTGATCACCATGAACCAGGTACCAGGGGCTCCGTTTGCCGTCTGTATGCTGTCCCGAAATCAGCTCTCCACTTCCAAATGCCGCTTGTAGTATTTCCACGCTTGGTTTGGCCTCGTGCGCGTGCGCAGCGTCGTCGTGACGCGCACGAGGCCAAACCAAGCGTGGAAATACTACAAGCGGCATTTGGAAGTGGAGAGCTGATTTCGGGACAGCATACAGACGGCAAACGGAGCCCCTGGTACCTGGTTCATGGTGATCACGTTTGGCAGTACTGGAGGAGTCCACAGAGACGTTATCCTGTATACAGAACCGGATGGTGGTGATATGAATTCACAAACTGCCTTTTATATATTTTAACCTTGTGAGTGCGTTTCCAATCCCCCTCCACCCCCCACCCTCCTTCCCCCTTTTTTACAATAAACATACAGTGTTATGCTATGGGGCGTACGCTCTCTCTCTTTTTCTGTTTTTAGATATCTGTGGAGGTGGTTAACCCCGTGTGAGAGCAGCCGAAGACCCCTTTATCTGCACCAAATACCCACCATTATGGACTAACTATTGAAGGACTGGTTGGACTTTTTTTTTTTTTTTAATAATTTTCTTTCCTCTTTTTTTCAGCACATTTTGCACTTTTTATGCATATCAATTTGGTTGTGTTTTAGTATAGCTTATTAGATAGCATTGTTTATAATTATATGTTGTTAGATTTTTTATTATATCATTTTATGCACTTTTAGTATTATATACACTATCCATTTAATTGATGGAACTATAGTCCACTCATCACACAATATATCACGGTACTGTTTTTGGCGCTACAATTTTTTGCTTATATATATATATAGATATATATATATATATATATATATATATATATATCTATATATATATATAGATATATATATATATGTATGTCGCTTTATCTCTTTTCTTCAAGCACAGAGAAACACCTTTAACATATGCCTTTCATACAGTTTTCATGGATTCCCTAAATCACCCACCCCATCTCATCTCAAAAATAGCCCTTTAGAATGTCTCATTTATCAACAAATAATGGGGGAGGTAATTTTGCATGTAAAATGTACCCAAACACTTTGCAATGCATTGTCAGCCTTTCTGGCAGGAAAGTTAATGCGCATCAAGGTGGACTTGTTCAATGCTTGATAAATAACCCCATACATCTTCATTGCTTGTGCATGAGATTTGCAGGCCTCCTTCTTTTTCACTCTACCCTTATCAGAGAACTTACTGCATTGGAAAGCTGGACCGTTATTCTTCATTCAATTACAGTGTAGTGTGGCGTGATCAGAACTAGTCTGCCCGGCAACACATTAACCCCTATTGTTGCTTGTAGTGGCATGCAAAGCATCATTCTGCCCATGTAGTCAATTATCCAAATTTCAGCAGACATACAGTAAATTAAATGGTCCAAATACATTATGCAGCCAAAATGCCTTCTCATTCTCAACCCCTTCCCTGCCAGACGAAACTATTAAAAGGGACCTGCAATTGCATTGTGTGTGTGTGTATTATACACACACACACAAACACAAACACACACACACATCTATTTTTAGAGGGATTATTAAATAATTTGGAATAAGCAGAAAAAGCAGGTATTTAGTGCTTACGGGTTACATTTTATTTCTACTTATAAATCATATACTCAGAATTATATGCACCTATTCATTAGGGAGGAAAGCTAAAAACAGAATGGCAGTCATATCCCTGAATTGCTACAGCATACAAATGGGATATACGAATGGCATCAAGTAAAATATAATTTTTTACAATCGAGTAAAGCAGATTGCTTCTTTAAGTCTCCATTATTGGATAGAGTATATTAGACCAGTGGGAATGCACTGCATGGTCCTTACTATAGCATTCGATTGGCCATGCCATAGTGCTGATATATAATTTAGTTTTACAATCCTTGTGCGGATTTAAAATTAAGGGTATCCTCCCTTAGTGCACAGTACACCATAGACCAAGCACTTTTCCCAGCCCGCTGACATTTTAGTTGAGTTGTGCAGGATATTTGCTCTACCTGTGCACTTACATTACCTTAACTGCTCCTATTAAACATGCAGCAAGTCGATCAGAAAATTCCTCCTAAACCCATGGTCTCCGTTTGCAGTTCTCTCTCCTGTTGCTGCGCTGATCTGTTTAAAGCAATCAAAGGCTTTCAAGAGAGGAAAAAAAAAAAAACACATCTCAAAGCCATGAATAAAAGCCTTTCAAACTGGGCAAATACCATCTGGGAGAGCAATGTGAATTGCAAGAATTAACAGAAATTGATCTGTGATTTTCTGCTTGGAGGCACATTTTATTTTTTTACAAGAGGTAACGAAAAAAATAGATTTCCATACAATTATAATAAACACAGGCTTTCTCTCTGTAGTTCTTTTAATCCATTTGCTAGCAGAGGGACCTACAGAACACTGGGTACGGATTTCTGCATCAAACTCAACAGTGATACTTGCATCTACTGCACAGTGAATTTTGTGACATTTGGATGAATTCAAAAAGCCCCAAGTGCAGTGGCATGTAAAATGCCATGAATATATTCAGTGAAATTAGCTGCTCAAACACTTGGGACATCTAGTTTTCGTAATAATTCCAGCTCCTTGCCCTTCATAAAGACCCCGTTAGACTTCAACCAATATTTTGCATCTATCTGCATTTCATAAAGTAGTCCCGTCTAAGGCGGCGGCCCCGCTGGCGCTGACCGCGCTCATGCTTGAGTGGTGACGTCACCAACTCTCCAAGCATGAGTGTCTAGAAAAAAGTTCCAGTAACGATGCTCAGTAAGAACAGAAAACATGTATTTCAAATGAAGTTTTGAATCATGAAGATGGATATTTGGTGGATAAATTCTGAATCAAGCATAGCGAGACATATAGACCCAGTGTATTGGCATCTCAAATGAGGAGTTACTTGCAATAACTGTCCATATAGTGGAGAAACATAGGCATAATCCTGTAAGGAACTCCACTGGACGAATTCCTCAAGAGTAACACTGATAATGGTCAACCTCTCCCCAATAATGAAGGGTAAAGATATGGTACTCACATAAGCAGCTTATCCTGATGCGTGCATCACGTGAATCGGTAGTAGATTCAGTAGGTAATAGTATTACTGTGAGTATGATCAAGACACGAACATACTCTTTGATAAAGGGCGACAGCCTGAAACGCGTCAGAGTGTTTTGTTACATGCTCTCTTCGTACCATGATCATTAAAGTTTAACTTTTTAACCTTCATTTGTTGGTGTTAGCCCCTACATTTCACAGCTGTGCTCCGTTCCCATTTTTTTGGATGCTTCTTTCTCCAAGCATAAGCGCGGGTGTCCTGTGAAATTTGCGAGTGCGTGCCGGGGGGGTTGCATGGGGGGCCAATTGAGCGTGCTTCGAACACTCTTTTTTTGACTTCCCAAGTGCCAAGCTTGGAAGAGCGCCTACGCCTCGTGAGCGGAGACGTGAGAATTCACTTTGCACAAAGTGAACTCGGCAAGCGCCACCCGCTCAGCGCTAGCGGGAACGCAGCCTAAGGAGCTTTATAATAGAGGAGCAGTGAAAGATACAGATATAGCAGATTGCCATTCCCTTTAATGCTTTGAGTAAGCTCTCTGGTGCCAATTGTTAAGGCATTAACGCACTGGGGTTTTTTTACATGTTATTTTGTGCATTCTTTCGTGTTACCGGGGGTAATAATGCCTGCTACATCTGTAGGATATAATGCCTGCTACACCTGTAGGATATAATGCCTGCTACAGTACATCTGTAGGATATAATGCCTGCTACATCTGTAGGATATAATGCCTGCTACAGTACATCTGTAGGATATAATGCCTGCTACATCTGTAGGATATAATGCCTGCTACAGTACATCTGTAGGATATAATGCCTGCTACATCTGTAGGATATAATGCCTGCTACATCTGTAGGATATAATGCCTGCTACATCTGTAGGATATAATGCCTGCTACATCTGTAGGATAGAGCAGAACATTTCTCCTTTGTAAAATTTAGACAAGGTGTCTTCAAGTGTGTTCTGAAGAATTATTTAAGAATTTCACAATATATTGAGATTTTGAAAGAAATTCACAAAATCACCAGCTTTTTATCATGTTACAAAAGAGAACTTTGAAAATGTACAAAGTGTTCAATATATCCCAGTCTTTTTTAGGTTGAAAAGCTTAGGGCCCTTTATACAAAACATTTTAATTTTAAATGTAAGTGCTAATATATCCTTCAATAAACACAGTATAATGTAATGAGGCACTGCTTTTGATGTTTGAAAACTATGTATCGCATGTTCATTCCTGAAGTTGAATTATTGATAAATTGATGATTTCAGGAGATTTTTTTTTAGCAATCTCTTAATTTCTGACAGTAAAATGTCGTAACTAAAGGGGAATGTATGGGAACATTGGTTACAATCATTTATACAATAAGTCTTTACTTAATTTCTTGTACTTGGCGTGTTCGAGTTTCTCTGTGCTTAAATGTTCACAGCTTAGAGCCCTATTAGAGACAGCGCCTAATGGTTGAAGCTGAAAGCACTATGTTTATCATATTTAGGTATTTTCTTGGCATCAGAACATATATATGTAGCCCCCTTTCCCCTGTGTCTAGGGTGACTACATGTAGTGCGTTACCTGCTCACAGGAGGCCTGATCCTCGGCTGCAGGGAGCCTGGGGTGTACCTGATTCTTTCTGGTGACAGCGCCTCCACTGTGAGGGATCCTAGCACCGCTGGATAACCCCTTCACAGGACCCCATACAATGAAATACACAGTATATATATAATGGTTTTACTGAACATGCAACTTATAACCACAGTATTATTACAGGCCTCGCACGACTGAACCCGCACAGTACCCCACTGTCCAACCACCTTGTCCTGGTGAGTTTTCCCCCAAAGTATGGTGGTGCCCTTGGCACCCAACCTTCTGATGTCCACAGGAACCACAACCCACCCCAAAGTGTGGTTGCGCAACCCACAGAATGGGTGTGAATCGTTGGTGCACTTAGGTGGTACCTGCCGGGCGCTCCAACACCCGAGTACTGCCGGCTGATTATAGGATAAGTCTGGTCCCACGTTGTCGTCGTCAGCGATGGCGTCCGCCTCTGCATGGGGTGGACTCCTGTTGGAGTGTCTCACCTGAAGAGAGTCTCTATCTTGCGGTGGTGGACTTGTCCCAGACCACAGGCGGCAAGTAATGCGTGACGTCTTGACTGTGTCCCTGACAGTATAAGGCTAATGTGGAAAGGGTCCTTATCTAATTCCATGCAGCACCCAGAAGCTGTTGTGGACTCAGGGCTTACCTGGGGCCTATGGGGGCAAACTAGGCCTAGTCCAGGGAAGCACCGCTCCCTGGACACTACCTGCTCTGTCTCTGCTCCCCTTCTGACTGGCGTAGCTCGCAGCACGCCAATTGTATCCTTTTTGGGAGCAAGGGATTGCTTCAGCCCTATTGGCTCTGTATCGGCACCTGACTAGCAGTCCCTGGGGCTGCTTGGAATTGTAGTTCCCCTGCGGAGCTTCTACCTAACATGGCCGCCATATCTATGCATGCACATGTGCCGGATCTCACGAAGCACCCAAAATGGCAGCGCCTTTACCGGTGTCCCACCGCGGAGCCTCTGGAGTGCTCCCTGCAATGCTTGCACCCCCCCCCCCCACCCCACAGCCTCCCTGACTAACCGTAGTCTCCCCGGCTGCAGCGGAGGTAAGTGGGGACCAATGGGGGACCTGGCTATATATATATATATATATATATATATATATTAACATCGCCCGAAAGAAAAGATCATTGTGTCTTGCAAGCTCGCACAAATAAAAGCATCTCGTTAGCCACAAAATGGTATCGACTATTTGTTTTTGCTATATATATATATATATATATATATATATATATATATATATATATATTTTGAGTGTACCTATATTTTTACACTTATCCATTTGTGCTTTTACACTTAGCCCTCTGTGCTTGTTCTTACTATTATCTTATATGGAGTTTGCTTAACAAAGGGAGTTCTTTGTTCAGAAAATGTTCTTTCCTGGGTGTATCTGATTGGAAGGCACATGTCTATATGATGAAGCTCATGGACAGGAATGTTGCTCGTTCTTGGTTCTTGGTCTCTTGTTGGAGGATGGGTTAGAAATATGTTAGTCAGCCTCAGATATGTAAGAATAAACCATTCACTCTGGCTTCTTGGAAGGGATGGCTGTGAAAGCACCTTCCCCATAGCCATTGTCAAATGCTATGATGTACAGTAATGGATGGAGTATGTGTGGGCGTGAGAATAGGGAGGCTTGCCTCATGCCTTTTGTGGGTTGATAGCTCACCAAGAATGAGGTCATTACTTTGGGAAACCCAAGCCGAGATGGGAGCTGCATTAACCCTTTGCTGATAAAAAGGCTACTAATTCATGGCTGTGAAACATCTATGTTTGGGATTGAGCATAAACAGCATTAATACCTACACTGTTCTTGCCCTATAGAAGTGCAGAAGACCACCCACAGTACAGGCATAGTGCTCTTAAAAAATAGAACTTAGAATTTTTCTGGCAGCTTTAGAAAGAATAAAATAGCAGTGAGAGTACTTCCACAAATTGTCTATGTGATGCACTTCCATTTTGTTTATTCCAATGCACAGCAACTGGTGGCAATCTTTGATTTCATATGGGAATGTGAAAAAAAAATTTTAATACAGAAATATATTTTTGAATAATTGTTAGCACGTCTGGGGGACTTTCAGGAGGTGGCTGACAAGATGGATACTGGCTGCAAGAGCTCTGTCAACAGATCTCTTCCCCAGCCAACACTGAGGCTAGATTGCAATATAGACCTACCGGCTTAGCAAGGAGGACGCGTCACCTTTTAGCCCTGCTCCCTGGAGGCAACACATGTGACTGAGCTGGGAAGCCACCCCACAACGTTAGAGGCAGAAGCACAGTGGCAGCGACTTCCACACTACACCCTGCAATGCACTGCATACCACTCGAAGCAGCGCACTGCACACAGAGGGTCCCGTACGGTTCCACCTGACCGTTTAGAGACCCACTGCAGCACGTGGCTGAGAAGCACAGTGGCACGTCTCCACAGGCGGTAGGGTGAGTGGGGATTTCCCTCCCGACGGCACCTGAGTTCTGTTGGCAGCCTGGAAGGGCAGCTAATTGGGGACAGCTGCTTTTGCCCACATCCTCCATGCACGGCCATGACGTCACACGGCTGGTTTCCCCCTCTTTGGCTGAACCACCATTGTGACATGACAAATGATTGGTCGCTGCACCAAAAGACGAAAATATTGTCTTTTGGCAAAGGCGGTCGCGCACCGCGCTTTGAGCAGGCGTGCGGTGGCAGTGACTGGGGCCGGCCCCATAGAGGGCTGTATCTTGTTCGCGCCACGCATGCCATAGCGCACGCAGCCACGGGCAGTGGGGACGAGGCCTAAGCTCTTTATCAAAGGAGGCTTTACCCGTTGAAGAACATATACTGCCAGACATGGTTAAAGACATTGTTGATAAAGTCCTGGGCTCACTGTTTTCCATGCTAGATAGAAGATTTGCTGACCTGAAAGATGACTTAAATCAAATTAAGCAAGAACTGTTAAAACCACAGAGTGTTGCGGAGGTTTAGCAAATGGTTTCGGACACCGAAGATAATCTGGAAACACACTCCCAAATGCTAGAAAAAGTCACTAAAGACAATGCAGATCTCAAAACCAAACTAGACGACTCGAAAATAGCTAGAGACGAAACAACATTAGGATAATAGGAGTACCAGAGACAGTGCAGGCAAATGAGCTACTGAACTTCGTTTCCTCAGAGCTCCCTTGTCTTCTTTGCATCGAGCCAACAGCCATACCTTTCAAGTTGTAGAGTGCACACAGGCTGGGTCCTCAAAACTTGGAGGGGGACAGCACCCAAATAAAGACCTGTAATTGCAAAATGTCTGGACTTTCCGGACAAGAATACAGTCTTAAGAGCATTCTGTCACATCACCCAGATGGGAGATGGCTAATTATTTAAGTGACCCTGTTCTATGAAGCAATAACCTTGGTGAACATCTATGCACCCAATACTTACTGTAGCAAGTTCTTTGCCACTTTGTTGGGCAAGTTAGTGGCAGTGCCAGGGAACGTCTAATCTTAGGAGGGGACCTAAACTTGGCAGACAACCTCTATTTAGACAGAATATTAATCTCCCCCAATAGAGATAAAGGGGAAAAAATAGACTCACCAAACAATCTTTTGATATCCATTTTGTTAAAAAAAACGTTTGGCCTGGTTGATCCTCAGAGATCCATCTAGCCTCTTAAAAAGGGACTTCTCTTGCTTGTCTATGGCGCATAAAACTATGGCTAGACTGGACTACTTCTTTGTACACTCATGTTAAAAGTGAAAATATTTGCATATCTGACGATGTTCCTATTTGGTTTAGTATAAGCATAACTGGAAATGAGGCAATTAATAGAAGCTGGTCCTTCCATTCAGACTGCCCAATAACCCCATTTTGGGGCTAATTATCCAGTAGAGGTCATATCCTCCAGAAGGGATAAGGAGGAGGGGCTAGTAGTAGCTGAAACAAAACAGGTCAAGATCCACTAAGACCAGAATCCTATAGACCAATATCTTTAATTAATTACCTGCAGGATATTAAAATATTTTCAAAAATAATGGCGGATAGGATGGCTAGAATATTACTCTCACATCTGTGGTCAAAAATGTAAGGAAAGGGATTTAAGTAATACAAAAGATACAATCACATGGTTTGAGAAACATGGCCTTGGTAGCAATCGACGCAGGAAAGGCGTTTGATAATATTTACTGGGATCACATATTCAATAAAATGTGGATTTCATGGAAATTTTAATAAGATGCCGAGGGCTATGTACCATAAACCAATAGCAAAAACCATTGCGGCGGGCTGCCTCTCAGAATCTTTCCCATTGTTTAGATCAGGGGTCTGCAACCTTCCCCTGGAGGAAGAAGAGCCATTTTATAAAAAATGTCTTTGTCCAAAATATTCCGAGAGCCGCAACACATACATGAATATTACACCCTCACAAACACATACATACAGTATACGGTATACTGTACAAACAGTAATACTGTAGGTAAATACTGTACATACAATAATAGGTGACTACTGCATACACATTAACATATGACAAACTTACTTTTAATCAGAATTAGGGAAAGGAAAAAAAACATGTGGGGAATAAAAATAAGTTCCTTTATTTAGTTTTTTGTCATTGTTTTTCTGTGCAAAACAGTTTGTCATTTACAAATACACAATATATACACTACCCCCAAATACAAATACACTACCCCCCAAATACACATACACTACCCCCCAGATATACATACACTACACCCCCCCAAAATACACATACACTACCCCCCAAATATACATACACTACCACCCCCCAAATACAATTGGAAAATGAAAGAAAAATAAGCCATCCAAATTACAAACAATTAAGCCAAAAGATAAACAGAAAAAGAAAAAAACAATAATCATTAGATAAAAAAGCATTTGCCAAAAAATGCATTGGCTGTCACTGTATTTATCTGTACCTAACGTGCACAGATTAATACATTATCAGTCAATGGGAAATGAAAAACATAAAAATAAAAAATACAATTGTTTTGAATTTGGATGGCTTGTTTTTGTACATTGTAGGATTGGTTAGCGTTTTTAATTATTTATTTGTTTTATTGGCTACTGGTTTTAATTAATTAATTGTTTTGTTGGCTAGTGTTGTAAATTCATTGTTTTGTTAGATAGTGTTGTAAATTAATTAATTGTTTTGTTGGCTAGTGTTTTATTTGTTTAATAGTTTGCTTGGATAGTTGTTTATTTAATTGTGTTGTTTTGGAATAACATAATTGTAATAATTTAGCTATTTTGGTGATAGATAATTATTTGTGATGTGTACTATTAGACTATTTAGTTATTTTATTGTTGGGGTGTTTAGGTGCTTTGTATTTATGGCCTTAATTATTTTTATTAGTGTGACCATTGACTGCTATAGTGGCCTATCATGCCCATATTAAATGGATATGATATACCACTATGCCAATCATTTGGCAAAGGGTGGGTATAGTGGTCCCGGGTGGGTGGTTAGGCCTCCCGGGTGGGTAGGGGAGGTATGGGGGTTAACCCCTTAATTACTATAGTGGTTATTAACCGCTAAGGTGATTAAGGGTTTAGGGGCCATTAGATTGTATTTTTTCTTGTATTCTTGCTGGCAACAGAGGACATGGACCTGCAGTATGCTGACGAGGATGCCCTTCATGATGGCAGGGGTAAGTTGAACGTTTTATTTACTTTATTTATGCTGGCTGGCTAAAGTTTGATTTTATAATGGGCAAATTAGCTATTATCCATATGGGGATAATAGTTATTTTGCCCATTACTGTACTGTTATTGCAACGTTTTCCACTTTTTTTGCAACAGGATTGGTACAGCAGGCCAGCAGGGACCTGCTGGGACCACCCGAGGACCCCCGGACACCTATGGGGACCACCTGAGAACCCCTGGACACCCACGGGGACCAGTCAAGGGCCCCCAGACACCCGCAGGGACCACCTGAGAGCCCCCAGACACCCCCGCCGGCCTCTGGTATCAATCCTGTGTATAAAAAAATTAAAAATGCTTTTATGTGGGGGCAGAGGGGGTGGGTGGGTTGTATATTGGTGGTTAGTACATATTGTAATGTTTATTGGGAGCAGAAGGGGAGAGTGAAGGGCCAAGTACCCGCTTCACTCACCCCCTATGCCCCCAATAAAGCTGCTGTTGTTCCTTCCCTTCATTGCCATAGCAATTAGCTGCAAAGGTAATGAAGTTGCCTATAAATGCATTTTTATTGCATGGGATTCATGCCGGGGGCCTCCGGTGCTGATGGGTATCAGTTCCGGAGACTCCCGGCATTAATCCGATGCAGGAAAAATGCATTTTTTTCCTGGCCGTAGGATTTTGAGAGGAAAGCTCTATTCTAGAGCAACGATTAGCCTCGATAAGATAACCGAGGCTACTAGAATTGCACGAGTTTGAAAACCTGCAGATAAGTGGCTTCTCGTCGCTCGTTAAAGGGCCCTTAAAGGGCTTTTATTGGCGACTTATCGGGGCTTACTAAATAGCAGTAGGACTTTTTGGCGAAAAGACCTCGATAAGTGGCTTATGGGGCTAAGTGCATAGGCCCCATAGTCGGGTGCAAATGCACAGAATTTATCACATAGGCAGAGGCATATCTTCAAACAGTTCTCATTAAGACAAATATTACACTTGTCCTAGGGGGAAATAACGCTCAATTTGACATCCAATATCCAATTGTGAGATACCATAATGTCACGGAGGATAGTGAGAAAAAAGTTAAACCACCAGAGATACAGGTAATGGCGTTTCAGGCGGCACATTAGCAGAAGAGGGCCTCGGGGACATCACCAGGTAGCCGGCGGCAGCCTGCAAGTAGCAAGCACGCTCTTGCACCGCTAATCGTGGTGCAAAAGGTCCATCTTCTCAGAGCACCTCGGCAGGTAACTCGCACACATATTGACAAGTCATTGCAAAATTGGGACCACGCTGTTCCTCCTCGGCAGCCGCTTCTAGGGAACCCGCTGCCAATTCATCAATCCAGACAACATAGTCCCAGCAGTAACCCTTGTCCAGGCAACGTCAGTCCACATATCATAAATCATACAGAGCCATCAGGCAGCCCTGCTCTTCTCTTGGGGAGGCATGCTCCATGAGCTTCTGCAGGCCACAAATCAAGTCGTAGAAGGCCTGCACGTCCTTCTGGCTAGGCGCGGGTGGTGGCGGCAGAACTTGCTGGAGATCAGGTGTTCCACACCTTTTACAGCGGGACTTGACCTCCAGTTCCCCGCCCCTAGTGATGTCACAGCGTTCAGTGCCTCCTCCCCCTGGTGGATCCAGGAGTACCGGCACAAAAATACGGGTGCGGCTTCAGCTTTCGCGCCAAGTCCAGCACATTTTTGCAAAAGAAAAGCTTGCATCTTGCAAAGCTTACCACGCGGTTCTCACGTTTTGGCGGAAACCGCTATTACATGCGCTGCAGCTTCCTTCTTGGGGGTTTTGTCCCTCGAATTGCGAGAGATCCCCCTGGGACACCACACACATGTATAGGTAAGCACAATAGTTGGAGCAGGTAAAAGCCGCGAGGAAAAACGGCTAAGTCAGAATGAGCAGAAACCTGGAACCCATAACTCCGGTTCTGTTCAACCTAGAGGGCTGAGATTTGGTCACCATGTAGTCATAGTTCCGGCATGACTGCATGGCAAATACTGACCCTCTCGGGGCAACAGAATGGAGTCAGGTTAATGGTTAAGTTTGGGTTTATTGACTTGCATGGCAGAAAAAAGCCTCTTTTGTAAATGTGCTTTTAAAACTATGTTTGTGTAACTCTGGTCAGGTGGGACGCAGCGAGCTGAAACTTGGCCACCATGGAGAGTCCCCTCCGGCATGAGGGTCTAGCAAGTTTCAACCCGCTCGGCCCAGCCGAACAGATTTTTAAAATATGTTTAGATATTCAGAAATTTACTGTATTTTTTGTCTGGTATGAAAGCCCGCGAAGATACTGGCTCTGCTAAATGTTAATGCTCAAGGGGGCGACCAGTTGTCTACAACAGACCCCCTGATGAAAGGCTTCACCACTCATATTGTGTACACCAGGGCGGAGAAACGCAGAGCTTGAGTGGTCTGTAAGTGTTGTAATTCACACTTACATGGACAGGGAATAGTTCCGTGGGCGCCTATAAAATTTTACCACTATAAAGGATATACGAAAACCAAGCCTGTTGGTTGTGAAGATTGTTGATCCTCACGGTGGGCTTGAAAACAAAGAGAAAGCACAACACATAGCGTAATACTGTTGAAACATTAAACAAACAACATATAAGACAACATATAACAGCTGAATACTGAAATGGTATTTTTAGGACAATAAAATCATTTAATAACAATTAATATTTAATATAATGCACAATTTGCATGGACATATAGATTTAAGCAATTAAAAATCTGGATAGGTGGTTCAACTGCTCCGTAGCACCAATGTTGATGATAGCAATGCCTACTCACCAGATGGAATAGGTTTGCAGGCAGTGGATATTTTAGAGAGTTTCCCCTCTCATCTGTGTGCTGCTCTCTGCTTAGCTGGCGTCTCTGTCGGCTCGTGGGTGCAGCTCATCAGCGGGGACTCCTGCAGCTCCAGGAAGCACGTCTGAGCAGATGGAACTCAGCTGCAGCTGATTCAGCACGATGTCAGCCACGGACCACCGTGAGCTCGTCTATCTGCTGCTCACTGCTAGCTGGCGTCTCTATCCGCTCGTGGACGCAACTTGTCAGCAGGTACTCCTGCAGGACGCCAAGCAGGGCGCTTGAATAATGGGAAACCGCAACAGCTGGTTCAACTCGTCGGCGGCTATAAGAGATGGTTAGCTGGCAGCTCACGTTGATTCACCGATGTACGGGGGGTACTACACCAATGTGTGCGGGGCTTGAACCTCCACCCTACGCGTTTCAAGAGCGATCTGCTCTCTTCCTCAGGGGTATATGTATATATAATTCACACTTACAGACAAAGGATTTCCTCACCAGATACAAGTCTGGTAGACTGTAAGGCACCTTTCCTTTAGTGTGGGGCTAGTGAAATGAGACCCCAGGTGGAAAATGTGTGCATGTGCCAACTTGCTGGGGGCATGGTCCAACAATGCTTCCCACGTTTTCTGGTACAGAGGGATTGGGTGCAGGTAATTGTTAACCAATGCCTGGCACCCAATGCTAGGGAATAGGGCTGGAATCCCATATAAACCAGTGTAAGCCCTATACCCAGTGTCTTCGTTACTATATCTACTTGTTACCTGATGCCTGAATGAATTGCCAATCCAGATCCTGATTGCTTCATTCCCCAAACCCTAAGTAAGTGTTATATTCTTGTATGTTATTTGTGCAATCTTGTGCAATCTTGTGTGTTGACCTTCTTTAAGGAATAAACTATATTTATTATATCTAAGTCGTGTTCAATTCAACCCAGAGATTTTGTGTATATTATAACCTTTCACAAGTTATCGTGACATCGTCCCCTTCAGGAGGTTCCGGACCCTCGGATCCCTGGAACCCCCAGGTACCCTTCACATAATTCCGCAAGAAATGGCCATGATACAGTGTTTTTCAAGCACCACTCAGCTTGTCATTGTGGAAGATCCTTTCTGCTGCAAAAGCCTGTCTGCTTGCATCTCAGATCTCAGCAGTGCCTCCAAATGTAACCCCTTCAACACCCTAAGGGAGATTTGGTTCTGGTTACCAGGTGTAGTGCTGCTTACCTGTTAGGCTATCAGGATTCAGAGCCTCCGCTGGTGTTAGTGGGGATAAACAGGACAGGTTTTCAGATCTAATTCTCTTACTCTTTGGTGCAGTGCCTCCATCCAACAGGGCCTATCATGGATAGGTGCAATCCCTGCAGGAACCCTCTTTCCCTCCCCTGAATGACTGCATCCTCAGGCAGGAGTAAAATATAACTGGTGGTCTTTATTCAGTACACAGCATACAGCATATATCTTCTGTCCCTGGAGCCAACCCAAGGAGCTTGAGGCCCCAAGAGTCTCTACTTATCTCCCTCATCTCCTGGTGAGATATGGGGTAGGTGCTTCCACTCCCCTGCGGGAGGGAAGGCCTGAAACCAGGTCCCTGGCTCAGCACAGAACACACACTCTTCCCCCTAAGGGGAGAGGACAGAACACACACCCCACTCCCCCTAAAAGGAGAGGGTAGAGAACATCTAAATATAGGCTGCGACCCCTTTTTGTTACCAGAGGTGGGTCCCAGGTCTTAGCCCTGGTTATGGGCAGTACCTAGGCCTTGCCCTCCCCCTCCCCCCGCCCCTCTGACACTACTAGGGAGTTGTTTACTGCAGCAAGGGCAAGGATTAACCCTAACACTGCCTGCGCTGGTACCAGGATTTATGTGTTAGGCAGAGAAGTTTAGTAGCTCAGCAGGTACCTGGTTACATAAGAAGGATGGAGGTGCTAGTGTAGGCTGTAGTTAACCTAAGCTGACTTTATGGATCACGTAAAATGTTGTACTGCTACTTTAGGATATTATGCATGTATGTTGATCCCTTTATTTCTTTGTAGCATTGAAAAAGAAATTTAAAAAAAAAATTGTTAGCACATCCAAACCTCAAATGGACAGCTTCATAATAAAGTAAAAAATATGGGGGCTTGTCGCAGAATGGCTTGACACCGATCTATTGAGTCCTACTGCTTATCCCCCTCGAGAAGATGCAGCAGAGCCATGCTCTCCTGATTTACCACTGGTGGGTTGCTAGCAGCCTTGACCAACTGCTGACACTCCTGGAAACTTTCAACTTATTAACATGGAAGGTTCATTGCTTCCTAGATTGTTCATCCATCGAGACAACATAATTAGTCTCATTCAGGCACCTTAAAACCATGTAGTCTGGCTCAGGTGGGTTTGGAACTTGTTCTGGTATATGGGCACCAATGCAAGTACAGTTTAATCCACTCCCTATCTTGGGTTGCTTCGTCAAACCAAGTCTTTTTCTTGGTCTGGGCTTTACCAACCCCATAAGATCCTCCAGGCGGTCACTGAGCCTCACCACATACCCCCCTACTTAAGTATCTGAGTTGGTGAATTCCGTCCCAGTTCTCCTTAAACATGTTGAGCAGTCCCCTGACCCGACACCTGTACAAAAGCTTGATGGGGAGAACCGGGGGAATCCTGTGGCACCTCTCAATAGGCAAAGAGCAGATGCTGTAAGCAACCTTTCCAGTCTCCCTTCTCAGCCAGTACGAACGTCTTCAGCATCCGCTTTAAGGAACCATTGAACAGCTCACGCAGTCTGCCAGTCTGGGGGTGGTAAGGAGCAGTAACTTGCACTACACCAGACACCAGAGACACTCTATTAGATTTTACATTAACTGACCCTCTTGATCTGAGAGAATCTTACTAGGGAAACCTACCCTAGCAAATATCAGAGCGCCTGCTATCTCACACTACATCTTTTTTCTTCTTCTTGTATTGAAGCAGGGGGGTCTCTAGAGCTGAACTGTGTTAATTTCAGCCCCGGGCACCCCCTGCTTCCCGTGATACAGACATCCGTAGGGGATAGTTTGTGTCTCAGAAAGCAAAGGAAAGTTTAAACACATTTGTTGCTGTAAGGGCCCTATTTTGCCAAATTAGCTCCATAATGAGATCCATGTTCATTCCTGCTTCTGCAATCTCCATTTTCCATACAAATGCAGGATTGTTGAGACCCAGAATGTACTGGGATTGGAGTAAGAAGAAAAAAAGGACAGGATGAGAATTGTATGATGATATGGGGATAGGCTGACAATAGAGTTACCCTTCAATGCATTCCCCCTGATAGCGAATGGGTTCGTTAGAGGCTGAATGTTTAGAGCTACGACCACATTCACATTCCTAGACAGAAAACTGATTCAGCAGACAAGACATTGCTCCCTTTTTCATCTCTATTGAAGCACAAGGAACCCTCCATTAGGCTGCAGCCTAGTGGAATAAAGCAGAGTGTCGTGCAAGACACACACGCCACAGTCGCAGCTCCCGAGGCCAACTTGTTCACACACCACGCCATTTCATATAGAGCATGCTCTCATCTATCCGACTGTCATTCCACATTAGGCCCTTTAAACTCTCAGGACATGATGCCCAGTAGATTGTACCATGCACAGTCCGAAACAGCTAGGGGAAATCTTCACAAATAAGTAAATAGTCTGTGATTTGTGTCTTTATTTCATAAGAACACTGTCTTTGAAGCGAGTGAGCCCGGTTCAAATCCCAGTGTCAGCTCCTTGTAACCTTGGGTAAGACAGTCACATTATCTTCCTGTGCCCAAATTAGATTGTAAGATGCTTAGGACAAGGACTGTAAACATAATATAAGAGAAATTATTATTATTTATTATACATCTTCAAAAAGGTGCAGAGCTTTAGCACGTCTTTAATCCCATTGATATGAATGGAAGTAAAGGCATATATTTTATTTTATCAGTCTGCTCATATATTGTATTTCTCCAGCACTTATTTTTCTTTAGCAAATGCATTTTTTGTTTTGTTCTGGGTGCAATTTGAAAACGTAAAACAATGAAACATTTTAAAACACTCTAGAATGACTTCCAGCCCCCTCTTGTATTGTAACTTTAACCTATTAAACAAGGCACCACCATCAGGTTCACATTGGTCCTAGAATGCAGTGCATCTTTAAGGCTCAGTCAAATGAAGTGCTAACAGGCCAAGATGTCCAAAAGGGTGCAAAGCTTTAGCACGCCTCAACTACCATTCATATGAACACTAACGCTTAGCACCCTTTTGTGGATCTGGCCCTAAGACTGAGCACCTTTTAATAAATCTGGCCCTTAGTGCAGTATTCATTTTGGAGAATGTGCAGTTAGAGTTTGCAGCTGTTCTATTGCTGTGGATATTTATGGTTTGGCGCCCTAATATTTCTGTTTTGCTTTGTGCTTCACTTCAAGTGAAATGTGTTTTCTGATACTCTGTATGAAAGATGCCATATAACATAAAACTATATTGTACTATCCATCTGAGGAAATGTTCATTCCCTGTAAAAAGTTTACAGCAATATGTGCTATTACAACTCAATCGTGACTGCCCATATCCATTGCGATGATTGGGTTTGTGCCATGTTCAACATCAAGCCATATTCTCTGAACCTAATGCATCCCCTTTGCTTTTAGATGGGTCAGCGTTACAATGCATTGCAGGGGGTAAAAGTACAACCTTGCCCAAAATCAACTCTGAGCAGGACAGATTGGACGCTATTAAGCGGTTGAGAAATGCACCTGGAGATGGACATACAGCTCTGAGAATTTGTAATATTCCTGCATCCAAATGTAAGAAACATGTTACAAAAGGGGCAGTATTTGACGTACTGTAGGAGAATCATTAGTATTTGATCATTAGGAGAATTTTGATGCACAGTGTCAGGCAAATTTATACATCTCATATGTGCATCTTCCTATAGCCCCCCCAAAATCACTAGCTGATGCCCACCTACCAGAAGAAGGGGAAATGACTTTGATAAATAGCCTTTCAAAGTTTAAGAAAATAATTTGTTAGACTTTATGTATGCACCAGTCATGTTCAACTATAGGGATATTTCCCAAAGTTTCCCTAAAGGAGCAAAAGGCAGTCTCCAGATTATCACGCAAAAAACCCCAAAATGTTATTAAATAGGCCCCAATGTGTTTGTCTGGTAAATATAGTGCTGTTTCTGTTCCAGTTTTTCAGCCAGAGACTGATAAATAATATGTTCAGAGATAAAATGACTTGTATAAGGTTGCAAGTAGAGCTAATTCCAGGATTCAAGCCAAGTTCAACCATTTTAAAGGCAGTGTATTTACTAGTTATGTATCAATCCCACCATTCGCTTTTTATAGGATAGAAAACCAGGAGCCGAACTGGCTTGTTTTCAGCTCAGAGGACACCCCTTTTACTGAGATACTTACCGGTCAAGTCACTGGAGATACTTACCGGTCAAGTCACTGGAACTACTTCCTGGTTACTCCCAGGGATGTCCAATGGCTGTCCAATCAGCAGCTGCAACGGGTGACAGAGATTTGAATGACCAGTTTGTTTTGCCTGGATGGGCATAGACACTTGTAACTTAACTGTAGTTATGTTGATAAACCGGTGTTTCCTGGAGAGCTGAACCACATTATTTTCGGGGGACCCCTTTGTTCCCACGCTATAAAAAAGAGGGGTAAGAAAAAAAATGGAGCAGCCAGAATTACAGCTTTAAGACAAACATTTTAACCTGTGAGATTTGGGGGTTCAGAACCAAAACATTGTATTTTAGTGCAAGAGTACGGATTTTTATCAGTGAGGTTCCACTGAAGATGCTGATACTAATAACCAGTGGCAGACAATTTTAGCAGTGTTCATGAATAAAGATGTGATTTAAAATTAAATAATACAAATAAATAAAATCCAGCTCCACTTCACTCATCCCATCCTACCTCCTGCTGTTCCCCTGGTTTTAGCAGTTAGCAGGCCACGCTTCTTAATTTTCACTCCAGCAGAGCATCCCTTTATTATAATGTTTCCACAAACAATCTACCTTGGAAAACCTTTTTATTACTTTACAGCACATTTTCTCTCCCTGAAGTTTTATGGCATTTCATTAAAGCAGCCAGAAGGTGATACCGGTCCCTTTTGCCGGTGTGAAATAAATTCAGGTTTTATCGCTCCTGGAAATGCTACAATAGCTGTCAGCCTCTTGATGGATATTCTCAATTACAGGACTTGTGGAGCATTTTATACTTACATCTACACTGAAGCCTAACAGACACTGCCTCAATTTCACTCCGTTTTCTTTTCTCTTTTGCCGGCTTTTGCATCCCTTAGCATATAATGACCAATTTGTTATCGCGTTGACCCACCATCCCCAGGTATCCCTTCTCCTGTAATTGTATTTTCTTTCTTTTAGATGTGCATATTATTTCTCATTTGCTCAGTCTTTTCTGTTTAGGAAGAACAGCAGAAGTGCTCTTTTTAAAACTGCGTTACGAATGAATTCTCCAAAGCATTTTATAAGTTCTCTTCGAGCACTTAAACTACTTTGGGTTTTTTTTTTTAATGTAACCCTTTCGCTGCCAGGCGTAGGGGCTACGTCGTGGGTTTTTGCTCGTTGTCTAAGGGAGATCATGTTTTGCTGCGCTCCTGTAGACCATTGAACGCAATCTGACCGGAAGTGGAATGGATCGTTCACATCATGACTGATGTCGTGATCACTTGATCGCTCCAAGGAGCGGTCACATGATTAGGATGTGCAGGACGGGCTGTGACCCTCTGGTGCACAAAGGGCTAACTCATATGGTCTTTTTAAAAATGAAGTGTTTGTTCTCAGTGTAGGCCCAGAGAAGAAGTGGGGGGGTTTCACCTCCAATGTTTCCCCTTGTAAGAGGATCAAGCAAAGGAGATAGTGGGTACTTTGTAAGCAGGAGGTGGACCTCAACACACAGGGCCATATTTACTAAACCATGATAAGCCCAAAGCACCTTGGGCCATAAGACACCTTTCAGTGCCGGAGGACACCTAATGGCTTATTTATCTGAACGGGCCACATGGTGTTTTCAAATGCCGGATGGTGGTTTTCCAATGCCGGATGGTGTCTTATGGCATAGCACCGCATAGCAAATATGGGCCCTAATGGACAATTCATTTTAATGAGCCATAGGGTGCGTTATGGCTTAGCAAGGCTTAGTAAACATGGCCTACTTTGACATTCTACAAAAGAGAGCAGCTGAATGAGATTTCAGGTTGCCATGTTTACAATGACAAAGCCACTGACTGAGCCACCTGTGCTGAAGCAGGGATATCCTGAAAACCTGACCTGATGGCGGCCCTTGAGGACTGGAGTTGGCCACCCCCTGGAATAAGGTTTTCTTTTTAACCGGAACACTATAATTCTCACTCATTAAAACTTGAACTGTTTCACTAATAATGGCATCATGATTACTTCACAAGGAGAACAAATACAATAACAAAGCGGTGATGAAAAGGGGGATTCCACAAGCCCTTTTATCATGAAACAGATTAGATGACTTCAGTTTAAACCATTCGAATCATCTGCTTATTATATCGAATGCATCAGTCAACTAGATTTAACCCATTAAATACATCACTGTCATTGGGTCTCTATGGTCCTAGGTGGGACTGCAGCTTACAATGTGTTTGGCTAAGATCTTGCAGCCTCTTGAATCCAATGACAATGTGCAGTGTTGACTTTGCTGCTGATTCTACAGCCAGTTAAGAGCTTTTTATCCTTTTCCTGGAGTATCAGCTTATTTTGGTCTGAGATAATAAAAAGGACAAATAGAAATCAGGAGGATGAGTTTTACAAGGGATTTACAAGATTCTCAGTCAATACTTTTTTTACATTACCTTTTCAGCTTCCAGGACAAATCGGCTTATCTTTCTGTGCCCTCAGGCTCCAAATGAAACCCTAACGCCCTGCTGGCCAGGATTCATTGTGCTGGGCTGTTCTCCCTTGTACCACCCTGCGTACATTAACGGTTCCATATAAAATGATACAATCATTTCAAATGCTGTGTAATCAGTATGCAATTGTGAGCCAAAGAGAGCGGGATGCAACGTTAGAGCATGTCCTATTCATAGCTGTCAGTGGCTGGGATGGAAATGAGTGTGTTTGGTTTTCTGGGCCAAAAATAAATATGGAAATGTCATGCAAACTAAAACCTCTATGTTACTTATCATATAAAATATTTTTTTTTGACCATAAAAAAACAATGTTTATATATATACAGTATATGTGTATATACAATATGTATTTATACTGTATATATATATATTCATATGTGTGTGTGTGTGTGTGTGTAGATAGATAGATAGATAGATAGATAGATAGATAGATAGATAGATAGATAGATAGATAGATAGATAGATAGATAGATAGATAGATAGATACTTAGTTAAGTTATGGTGGGTAAAATAAGTGACAAAAACCCTCCACAGCAAAGCATATAGCAAATGGAAATATTACTGTATGCTCATTTGCGTGTCTTAGACAGGTCTGCACCCCTGCCTTTCACCATTATCACCCAGCACACAGCACTTCCACTGTAGCAAGGGATTCTGGGAAATGACATGCAAATGAGCACACAGTGCCACCTTTTGCTTCAAAACCATAAGCATGGTTCCCTATAGGCTTAAGCTTGCTGCATGGTCACATGCATGCCATTATCACTAGCATACAGTGCTGCCACTGCAGTAAGGGATTCTGGGAACTGATATGCAAATGAGCACACGTGTCACCTTTTGCCTGGAATATCCATATACATGGAGCCCATTTAAGCAAATGCATCGCCGTTCACACAGCTTTTAAGCACAGCATGGGACTAGCAAAGCAAGTCAAAAGATTAAACCTACCAGCCTAGAAATATTGCAAAGCAAGTATAAACCCACCTCACACTGATGATACCTATCAAGGTTGAAACATGTCTGTGAGTGGTTTGACTTGCTTTGCTAGTCCCATGCTGTGTTTAAAAGCTGTGTGAACGGCGATGCATCAGATTAAATGGTCTCCATGTGTATGGATATTCCAGGCAAAAGGTGACACATTGTGTGCTCATTTGCATGTAATTTCCCAGAATCCCTTGCTGCAGTGGCAGCACTGTATGCTAGGTGATAATGGTTGAAAGGCAGGGGTGCAGACCTGTCTAACACATGTGAATGTGCTCACAAGTGATATTCTTTATTGGCTATATGCTTAAGGTGGAGGTTTTTTGTTGCCTTTTTCACCCACCATAACTTTAAAAAAACCACACACACCGTATATCTCAAGGGTGAATAAATTAAACTGACAGTGAGTCGGACATAACACAAGAAGAAATGACCAAAGTTGGACCAAAATTGGATTCCAAAGGAAATGGAAAGACGTAAATTACAACCAACAATAAGACCTGAGGATGAAATGTGTGTGAGCAGCACGGATAAGAGAGGCTTGCAACCACAGATGTACAGACTTACTGTCCCCGGCACCATGACGAGGTGCGAGATTACAGCCGTGTGAACAATTTGTTCACCGCAGCTCGTCCGCGGTTTGGCAAGGCACCGGCCACAGTCAACCAGCAGAATTATTTGTGGGGTTTATTTATGTAATTGCAATTCAGTATGTGTCCGGCAGATGGCGCACTGAATATCTTTGCCTATTCCAACGCTTGTGCTGTCTACAACAACATGACATACATGTTTCTATATAATATACTGTACAATGTACAGATGTAGCCAGGCTTACTGCTCCAGTGACCGTGACAAGGTGCGAGATTGCAGCCACGTGAACCTCTTGTTCACCGTGGCTCGTCCACGATCAACCTGCAGAATTATTTGTGGGGCTTATGTCATTCCAATTCAGTATGTGTCTCTGACAGATGGCACACTGAATATCTTCACCTATGCCTCCACAACGACTAAAGAAATGCTATACAGTATGATTTGATACTCAGTAGCGGTCACGGTGCTGCAAAAGGCAAATAAATGCTGGGAATTTACACTTAATTTTCTGCTGTAAAGAAAACAGTAAGTCATGCTACAGTATGATTTATTTATTGCATATGGCAGATGCACATTGAACACAGTACAGTATCTTTGACCAAGCATGCCAAGAACTTCACACGTTTCAATATAAGATACAACGTAGAAATGTCTCCCTTTAAACATCGTCTTTCTTTGTTTAATATGATCTTGTACTTTTTATAAAAAGTAGACAGACTAAAAGTTTCAGACTTCACTGGAAACACTATGCATTAAGAAAATGTGTCGCAGTCCGTTTTTAAGATGGCACATAAATGCAAGACGAGACCTAAATGCAGCTATGTTTTTTGTAAACATATTGTGGCATTCAAGACCGTACAGCTAAGAGGGTAACCGTCTCTGAGACATATCAGTATATCGTTACGAATTAGCCATTGTACGACAACAACAAAAAAGGCTTCAAGAATTTAATTAGACACAATGTAAGCATTAATAATTGCATTATTAGAATAGCGCGCCCCAGCATGAGGGGCTGGTACTGGGCACTACACATGTCATGGATGGGTATGTCCAATTTTGGCAACTTTCAAAGGAGAATGAGATTGAATAGACCTTTCTGAACTGATCCCTCCGATCTGCTCACATCCGAGTACCTTCCTCCACCAAGTAACTGCCCCCACCCGAGTACGTGCCTCAGTACCAGTACGGACCGACCAAATCCGAAAATGAGAGGAACCACCATCCCAACTACATGATCGACTACAACAACTACAGGCAGAACACCCCTTTCATCAACTCATACAACTTCTACAATGGGTTGCTGGCACCCAATGTTCAGCCCCTACTCTCTACCCAATAATTACAGTAAATGTAAGTTTACATAGAACTGTAATTCCCAAATGTCCCGTACAGTATATGTGTTCCATAAAATTCAAAGCCTAAATTCAAAGACACACATATGCATTCCATAGAACACGCGTGCACCTAAAGTCAAAGACGCATTATTATTAATAAGTAACAATCTCACAATTATTTTACAGAACGAAACTGTACAAGAGACAGCCGGAAGAAGATGTCTATTGAAGTCTTTGGTTTTTTTTTATCTCTAAGTTCTAATTTACACTAATAAAAATTTTTCCTCTAACTTCGGTTACTTGCACGTTATAATCAACTATAAGCAAAGTGACTCAATGTAATATTTTTTCCTTTTACTATATTAATCAGGCTACTGTACATATTTGGAGTAGACACAGAGACATTAAAAAAATGAATTATTATATTTTCATACTCGTTGTTTCACCTAAATAAAAATGGCAAATAACTGTAATGGGTTGTGTCATGTGTAATATTTACATGTATTGAGTGCGGACATTAGTGATTTGGGATTTGACCATAATACTAGCACAACATGCTTAAGGCTACGCTTATAGTGCCGGCGACGGCGACGTCAGGCTACGGTCGCTGGAAAAATCAAATTGAGATGACTTCCAGCGATCACGACGAAGCCGTCGCGTCGCACTTACTATAAGCGCACGCGACGGTGGAAATGCGTTTGTTTGACCGTCACGTCGCTGTCGCCGGCACTATAAGCGCATCCTAAATACTGCATAGGCAAACACTGCATACCATACCCTTCACCCTCCTCCATCGTGCTACTAAGGTTCAGGACATGGTTGTGCCTATAAACAAGCAAAGCCAGCCTGGGAAATAACAGTGGCAAAGGTCCAAACAGTTTTCCCAGCCGTCCATTCATGGGAAGGCTGTCTCCTGCCCCAAAGGTTCAATTTGTCTTACAGTGACTCAGTGTACTTTTTTCTACTTTTTTTACTACAGTATATTAATCAGGCTACATGTTTGGAGTAGGTATATAGAGACATTAAAACAATACATTATTATACTTTATACTATAGGAGTTTAACTTAAATAAAAATTGCAAATAACTGCAATGGGTTGTTTAAAATGTATTTTTAATGTTCCTTTTTTTCCTGTGTATATTTTATTTTTATTTTGGTTGATGCCCAAAACAACTCTTAGCCACATTTGTTTAATAGGGATATTGGGCATAGTTTAGAGGGGGGATATGTTTTTTGGGGGGCTTGGTGGTAGGAGGGGTTGACCGCTTCATTACCTTAGCGTTTAGCCACTAAGATAATGAAGCTTTTTTTAATTATTATTTTTTAAATTGGTATGAAGCAGGGGGCTCCGGAGCTGAACCCATTAATTTCAGTTATTTACACCCAGCCTCCCTAGA
Source organism: Ascaphus truei (assembly GCF_040206685.1). Lineage (NCBI taxonomy): Eukaryota > Metazoa > Chordata > Amphibia > Anura > Ascaphidae > Ascaphus > Ascaphus truei. The sequence goes on along the minus strand of NC_134489.1, from coordinate 56,760,991 downwards.
TACAGACCATAGAGGGTGCCGGTATCTGGGTGTTGTTTAAATATCCTGGTCGCGAGGGTCGTTACACGGAAGATTTAAACTTGCAGGAGATACCGGCACCCCCTACAGAGGTCTGAACCTCAGGAATCATGGGGTCCCCAGACCTGAAATTAATGGGGTTTGCTCAAGAGACCGTCTGCTTCCAGTCTTTGTACAAAAAATGTATAATAAAAATAGTGAGAACTTTTGCAAGAGTTGCGTGATGTGGCAAAAAGATAGTGACTGCTTCTCTCTGCGTAGCTCTTACTGACTGGTGGCTGATCCGGTGCCACTCAGAAGCAGGGACCAATGCAGCATTAATCCTTTGGGGAAATGTACTGCCCTCAAGGCCGTGAGAGCTGTAGCGGCTGTGCTCCAGCCGCTCCAAATCGTGGTCACAGAGAGCGGAAATTTGGCTACATCTGTACAGTCCTACTTTTGACACATAGTAACAGTAGACAATCACCAACCTAGCCCTGCCCAACATTAACACCATGTGATGTCAGCTTTCCTGTACAGAAATTGTATTGCCATACTCACTGATCTTGATGTGAGCTCTTGTGCTACAATGATGGATTAATCCTGCTTGTACACCCGCAAGGAACTTCTTACTACTGTACCACTAAGGAGCCTAAGAAAGTGAAGGATGGCTGGTGACTTAAGTCTACCTGAAACCCAAAAAACAAAAAGACTAAAGTGGGGAAAGAAAGCAAGGTAGCACCAAAAATTCCAAAGATGAAGGATCCGGGACCGATATGGAGAAAAAAGATGGCCAAAATCCTTGCCATTCCTGTACCCAGAAAAGCTAATTCTGCAGTAGGTATCTGTACTTCAATCCTCATCCCACCCCGCTAATCTCACCTTGAAACCTCACTCCAAACCCTTGCATTGCCAAGTGGCTTTATAATGTACAATTACTGTTTGTTCCCCCTGTACAATTCGCATGTACACCCGTGGCCATAACTGCCATTGATTGGGCCCTGCCACCATAACTGTTCATGTTGAGGAATTTGAGGCTTCGTGCCCCGGTGATTCAGGGATCGACCTGCAGAAAAGTGACATCCCGGAGAAGTTACCTGTGCCTGACTTCCAAAGAACAGCTGCAGCACCACAGAAGCAACGATGCACCGATATCACTGTCCATGGTGATTCAATAGATGACATCCTGCTTTACGTAATACTAGTGGACACTTTGCAAAGATATGTTAGAAAAAGCAAGGGACAGCCTAGTCGATTTGCCCAGCTAATATTTCGACACCATGTGACTTTTGAACGCTATGCCCAGTAGTACAAAATGAGAAACTTTAATGGCTCCAGGTGTAAGATGACTATTCCCGACAATTTTATCTATTTTAGAAGAACTGAAGAGGCAGTATAAATACACTGATGCATAACTCAAGACTCAATGAATTTTTACGACATCAGAGGACTATGGGCTGTACTTATCAGTAACTGAAACTGATGACTAAAACATAATTTTTGGGAATAATATCGTTTTTAATACAGTAATTTATTGTTTGTCATTGTTTAATCCTTGTTTGCATCTTTTTTTGCAGATTTGGCAGGTTGATTAACATCAATCCCATGTTCGTGTAGGAAACACATCCAGCAATAATGGATAATGAAGGTAATGTATGCATTCCAGTCAATTGGGAATACCTGTTCTGCGCATGCATTCCATACAGTTCATACATATAGTTCAATACAGTTCACATACTGGTAGTACGCACATGTGCAGAAATTCAATCACCCACATATGCTTTACATACACGCATGCACACAGACACAGAGCGAGCACACTGTAATTCATGCATTTATTTCTTCTCTATTATTAATAAGTAACAATCTCACAATTATTTTATAGGTGAAACTGTACAAGAGACAGCCAGCAAAAGATGTTTGTTGAAGAAGATTGTATTAGTATAAAAAGATTAAAGAAGATTATTTCATGAAGTCTTTGGTAAACTGTAATTAACACTAATATAAAAAAAAATGTCATACTTTAAAAATACTTTTTAGTTATCAGAAGTTTTTTAAGGGGAAAAGTGGTGGGTTACATTGAAATGAATGGATGGGATATGAAATGAATGGAAACATGGGGTGGGTTGCATTGCATTTAGATTAGAGCACACACTAACAATGCCTATCGTTACTACGGCCGCCGCTAAACTCTATTGTTGTGGCTGCGACACAGTAACGGGCATGGGGCCACAAATTGTCAATAAATGCAGGGGTTTTACACTTGGTCTTGTGTGGCACGGAGAACAGTAAGTCTTACGACATCTGTGCCTGGAAGATCATTGGTCAGGCCATCATCCAGCTGCGGATTAACAAGGTTTTCCATTGGGCCAACAATATCTAGTGAAAAATATACATAGTAAAACCTAAGTCTGTAAGACAAAGGAGACTTTTGATTGCATCTTTTGATCAAATCATGAAAAGCCTGCTAACCAACGTCAAGTTAAGTCTCAATAGCAGGTCCCTATGCTAAATGCATGCACAGTCTAGTGAATTATGCGCAATATGTCAAATATACCCTGAAGGGGTTAATAAACAAAGCATATGCTTCTGTGACTTAGTGCAGTTAAAAACTGGTATATACCAGTAAAGATACTCACGTATACTGTAGACAAGTCTTAAAACACTCACTACTTGTGAAATGGAAAGTGAACTTGCAGGGACCTTACTTGCAGATATGCCTATATGTGAGTATCTTTACTAGTATATACCAATTTTGGTATTGTATATATATATACATATGTACATATACATATACATATTGTGTATATATATATATATACAGTGTTCAACAATTATATACATTTACACGCCCGGGGCGTGTGGATTTAACCCCCGGGCGAGTAAATATTGGCACAAGCAGCACATGTGTGTTTTTTAAATTTCCCGCGCTCGCGCTGCTGTTTTTCCCATGCTCGCGCTGGAGAAAACCAAAAAAGCCGGAGGCGGGTTCATCTTGTTGGGGAGATTACCCCGCCTCCGGCTCTCTGAGCAGTGCCTTCGCTCCTCCCCCGCCTCTCAGCAACTTTCCCTCCTCAGGGCTTCTACTCCTCCCCCTTCCGGCAGCCAGCCCCTTCCACGCCTGTCTGCCTCAGGCCCCTGCAGGGCCATCTGGGGGGCTGCGCGTGCACGCGCTGGAGGGGGGGGGCAGCACGTGGAGTTCCCGGCCATGTTTCCCATCAGGGAGGTTGGTGTGGCCGTGCGGCTGTTCCCTGCTCACCACTGATCCCACCGTCGCAACTAATGCCCGACCTCCCCCTGACACCCCTCCTGGCTGCAGCCTGGGCGCACGCGCAGCTTGCCACGTTTCCCATCGGGGAGGTTGGCGGCCGTGCGTCTGTCCGGCTGGCCCCCACAATCCTCCCGCTGGCCCCCCGACCCCTCCGCTGGCCCCCGATCCTCCTGCTGCCCCCCGATCCTCCTGCTGGCCCCCCCGATCCTCCCGCTGGTCCCCCCGATCCTCCCACTGGCCCCCCCGATCCTCCCGCTGGCCCCCCCGATCCTCCCGCTGGCCCCCAGATCCTCCCGCTGGCCCCCAGATCGACCCGCTGCCCCCCCGATCCTCCCGCTGGCTCCCCGATCCTCCCGCTATCCCCTCGACCCCCCCGCTGGC